>NC_088864.1:1148693-1349408 GCF_032884065.1 Artemia franciscana
AGAAGAACAGAAATTGAGTCCTACAATAATTCAAACTTAAAACAAGAACAAAATTAGAATGAATAATCAAACAAACTTAAAGATCCTGATAAAGAGGAATAAATAAATCTTAAACCGAGGGAAAATTCAGTTGAAGACTCCAGTCAAATTGAAAAAAAAATGCTAGAAACAAGAGTTAGGCTGCTGCTCCCTCCCTCTTTCCTAATCGTTAATTGTTGTAAGGCCTGTGACGTCATTCGGGCTTTACTGAAAACTATCTGTAGTTTGAATAGTACGAAAGATCTGGGAGAAATGAAAAATAAATCTTTGCAATAATCAACATGACTAGAAAGAACTAATGAAAGTAAAGTGAATATTTATATATAATTATATTAATCCTGGAAATTTCAGCACATCAAAATTTTATCTTATCTAATTCTAATTTGTATTCAATGTTATAAATACATAAGAAAAATGATTGCAATATTTTTTTTCAGTAAAGTGCAGATGATGCAATAGGCATTAGAATCTTTATGGTTAGGGGAGGGGGTCAGTAGCCAAAATCTTGTTCGCAGCAATTTTTGTTTTCTTCAAATATGACTTAGTGTCTTCAATTCAATTTTACTTATTTTAATATTTATACATTCATATACATCAGATTCTGTTACCTTTGTGTTTGGTTTAAGTATTTATTTCAATTTATGTTCGCTTTGGGTTTCTTTTATTCTTTGAAAGTAATTTCTGGCCGGTTTGAGTGATTATAAGACTTTGTTTCTGATCGTCTAAAGTTGAATATGGCTCTTTGCTTTTGTATGAAAATCTTCTTTTTCGGATTTTTTTTTTTCAAAAATCAACGTCTGTTCTTTTTAATAGCCAAAATATTATTAATGGTTAATATATGGAGTATTTTTCGAGTATGTTATGTTTTCGGCTAAATAATGAAAATATTCGATTTTAATTCAAATTCTGAAGTTACATTAGGTTATCTGAGTGTCGGTTTTGATTGTATTCGATAAAATTATTGCGTAAATTCGTTCAGTTTTGAAATCAAGATTTGGAACGGTTCTTGAACTAAGATATTGATCCAATGGTCATTTGCAGACAATGTACTGGAAAGAATCCTTCTCGGAAAATGTTTAAAATAATACATAAGAATGAAAATGGAACATGAGAATTAATATATAACAGAGACATTACTCAGCTCTTTATTTTTGAATTTTTAAACTCTTTTAGTTGTTACTTTGACGTGAGCATTTTCTAGGTGGGATGTGTTAAAAGTATCATTCTGACAACCTGGATACACATAATGTCTTTTGATTGAGCTCAACCATTTTTTTATTATTATGTTGATTAAGGCCCTTGGAAAAAGAACATGCCAATATAAATTTCAATTAGACCAAAAAGTAAAATTGATGGCCTGTTTTCCGGTCTTATTAAGCTAAAAACCTGTTTTTACATTAGGATTCTCTTAGTCCTGGGAGTTAGAAATGTAGATTTCAAGCGATTTGAAAAAAAAAATTATTTGCCTAGTTTGGACCCTGTTTTGGGTAATATGGGATCTTCTCTTTTTTATTAGGGATTTTCTTGGCCTAGGACCTTACGGATATAAGTTGCAAGCTATTTGAAAAACAAAAGATTGTTTTTTTCGGGAGCCCGTGCTTTAGCCTAGCCGTTCTACATTTGTTTGTACATTGGGGCCGCTTTTGGCTTACAGGAATTAGCTTCAATGCGTTGAGCAATAAAGCTTTCCAGCCATTTTGTTGTCCTATTTTCGGGCAAACAAATAATGTTTATCTCATTTTCTTCTGTTTTGTAAAATAGGGTTTTCTTGGTCAAGCAACTTATGAATAAAGTTTTCAAACCGGTCAAAAAAGTTTGTTGACCTCTCACTTTCAATCTTACTTTGTTTTTGCGAAATAGGGGTTCCATGGCCCATAAACTCACGGATTTCATTTTTTAGCCGTTCAAAATATAATCTTTCGGGCCTTTGACTCAGGGACTTAGGGTATAACCTTCAAATAAAAGAGACATAACCTTTATATGTTTATTTTGGCCCAGCAATCACCCTCCCCCTCTTCTAACAAAGTACTCGGTTTCCTGTGCCGACGGAACGATTCCTGAAAGTTTTCAGCCGATCAGACAGCCAACATCAAACATGCCCTTCTTTATATCTACTGTAAAATTTATCTGTGGAGCCATAGTGGGGTGCAGGGTACCTGGGAAAAAAATAAAACGGAAAGGGAGCTGGCTATCCTTCAATCCCTTTTGGCTGTTGAAAAGGTGAACAAAAGTAGTCCCCTCCCAAGTTTATACAACTACCCTTTCCATATGAAGTGGGTAGAGAAAAAAATACATAGGAATCACTTCGATCTTTAATGTGTCAAAGCTCTTGTACGTCGATCACACTTAAACCCCGATTCTTGATGATAAAGCTCATATTTTTCGAAATACTTCGAAATTTGAAAATTACTCTTTCTTTGCAAAAACTATTGTTTCACTGTTGTCTCCATTGCGACGGAATGATACAAAGCGACGTATCTTTTATGCATTATTTATTTATATAGTCCACTTAGCATAGGAGAGGTGGTCACTCGGGAAACTTAGGATGGGGCAGACTCGATTGGAAATTGAAAGTTCTAGAGCTCTTTGAAGGGTCAAAGTTGATTGGGTGTCAATCAGTTTCCTTTTCATGGCTTTCTTTTGTCCCATGACTCCCATTGGCATCAGATCAAAATTTTGAGCTTAGGGCCAGGGGTTCAAGTTAACGCAAGTTACCAATATTTTACAAACGGGTTTTAGCAGGAGAGAGGTGAACATATTTAGCCTTAGCTGTCCTATCGACGTATTACTTTTTCAATCAAGAGCACTTCATTAAGAGGGTGGGTATTACGGGGGCTCAAGATAGATCAAAGAACTTTGACAATTTATTAAACATACCTCCAAGGGTCAGGTGAGGCAAGCAGCAGCAGGGACAACGGCCCTAAATTAATAAAGTTGCCCATTCTTCAACAACAGTTTTTAATGGAAAAAAAAGGCAGACAAGTCTTGTTTTGGCTATTCGATCAGTTTGAAGCTCCGGCGTGAAAATGGGCTAAAACACAGTTGTTTTCCTATTAGCTTGAAAACTGAATCCACAATCCCTTGAGCCAAAATAACCTCAATGCAAAAAAAAAGTTAATAATCGGGTTTTCCAAAAAAATGACAGAAAAGGCTCAAAACTTTTCTTTTTTTTACTGCCTTATTGTAAAAGAACATTCCTCGGTCGAAAGGCCTCTAATTATTGTAGGAAAGGGGGAGGAGCAAAAACAGGCTATGTAGCTTATTTTCCTTCATCGCTTTCAAATTACATCTATGAATCCCTTGGCGAAGTGGACCCCGAAACAAAAAAAAAATAATCTAGTTTTGGCAGCATTGGTTCGTGACACCATGAATGGGCCTAAAATATTTTTTCTTCTTCTTAGCTTAAAAATTATAGGGCATACAGGCTGGGGCTGAAACGTTCTGAAACGCAAACAGGCTGAAAAGTTCTAGTGCCTTTTTTAAGTGACCAAAAATTTGGAGGTCACCTAGGCCCCCTCCCACGCTCATTTTTTCCCCGAAGTCAACGGATCAAAATTTTGAGATAACCATTTTGTTCAGTATAGTCTAAAACCATAATAACTATGTATTTGAGGATGACTTACTCCCCCACTGTCCCCGGGGGAGGGGCTACAAGTTACAAACTTTGACCAGTGTTTACATACATTAATGGTGATTGGGAAGTGTACAGACGTTTTCAGGGGGATTTTTTGGTTGGGGGTTGAGGGGAGGGGGCTATATGGGAGGATCTTTCCTTGAAGAATATTTTTTTACTATTTAATAAAGTAGAATTGAGAGAAAGACTCAAACTTTAGCGTAAAGAGCGGGGCATTGAGAAGGGAACAGCCCCTTTCATACCAGGAGTAATTTCTGTTTGTTTTAAGTTTTAATCTCACTCCTTACTTTCAGTTAAAAAAAAAACTATTTTTTTTATTTAATTTCCAATAGAGGTGGTATTTAAACCTATTGATAATCTTGCTGGGCTTTTATTCTTCAGATGGTCTTTGAGTTCCGCCAAAGTTGGTATTTAAGACTTTCAAAGCTGGTTGATAACAAATCTGAGGTTAATATTGCAAAATACAAGTCCAATACCAAAACAAGACAAATGTGCGTTACCAAAATGCTAAAATAAAAGTCAAGAATCTGCTGTTCGTGATTGAAGAGTAAACCCTAATGTTTGTCTTCAAGAAATATTTTTCTCAAAAATAAAATTTACTCAGTAGCATACACTCGGTTACGCAAGGAAAAAGACCCACACCCCTTCTGAAACATAAAGGTTTATATGATTTACCCAATAATTTCTAATACTTTACATAAAATCACCTGTTTTCTGTTAATTTTATAAAGTTACCCCCCCCCCCCCAAACTAGAGCCAAATCATATGTACTTTCCTTCTAGATGAACTGTTGGTACTAAAATTTTCTAAATAATCTTTTCATTTTTAGTTGCTGATTCTTGGGACACTACTATCTACAGCACAAAGTGATCGCACCCTGAATAGAGTTCGCAGTTCACGTGCTTTAGAAGTTGATCAGCCCACTGAGCAGCAACGAGAAAGGAGATCTTACTACGATGACGAATATGGATATCGCATGCCAGAATCCATTGTACTTGAAGACGATCCATACATAGAGTCCAAATTTTCATTTCCCCGTTTCCCTCGTCTTTACCTACCACTAGAGCCAACCTATCACGGCTACTCTTCCTATGACAGGAGTGATGTTGAAGACAAAGTTAGGGGTGCACGAGCTTTTTTCGCAAGTGATGACTCTGTTTTCAATAGACGTAGTGGCTATGCTGATCCAGTTGGAAGATCTAGCCGCGCCCTTAACACTGATGCCAGTATCTTCCTATCTAGAAATAAGAGGTCAGAACCGTCAGCAAGCAGAGCTGTGCCAATATATGTGCCAAAACAGAAAAAGCGCTCTGAGTACTATAGGGTTCCTGATGCAGATTATGATACTACTCCTGGCTATGAAGCTTATAAGAAACCCTCTTACAAGTCAGCATATGATCATGAACAATCGTACAACCCATACGAAGCTGAATATGAACCAGCTTATAAACCAAAATCTTATGAGCCAGACTATTACGAACCAGCTTACAAACCCAAATCCTATAAATCAACCTATAAGCAGCCAGAATATAAAAAATCTTCATATAAGTCTTACAGCGAACCAGCGTACACAAAATCTTACACACCCTCATACTCAAAACCCTCCTATAGTGAGCCTGCATACGAAAACCATGAATACAATGATTATGAATCTTATAAGCCTAGGCACCCCACGTACGAGCCTACCTACGATGATGAAGTGGCATATGGTGCAAGTACTGGTTACAATGGTGCATTTAATTGGTATGCTGACTATCCCGTTAAGTCTTATAAACCATCTTACTATTAATATTTATTTATACAAAACTTATTAATAGTGCATCTAACTATCTTTGTTTTTATCGATTTTTTTATGAAAATAAATTATTTTTGTTATAATTTTGAACATTTTACTGAGAAATAGAATCTCTTTATGATCAATCAAAACGGATGATGTTTTTCACTCCCTTCCCTTATGTAGATGAAAACAGTCACAACACAAGCTATTGGACATTGGTGCACTTATTTTTTCTTTTTTTTTAGGGGGGTTGATCATTCTGACTTTAACCCTACTTCAGTATTCGGAAAGGAAATATTTTTGAATTGGTTAGTGCCCTTGAAAATTTTACATATGGTGGATATTAGGTAATTAGGTAACTTTGTTTTTTTTTTTAAATGCTATAAACTTTCATTCATCAGCAAAAATAGGCCACAATGGCTTGCAGACATAGCTGACATCTGATAAGACCCATTGGTACCTAAAGGGATTTTTTGGGTCTATTGCTCTTCCTCTCCAAATATGGGAAGTCCTAATTTTTCTCTATTGTTCAAATGTCATTTATTCCATTATTTATTCCAGGAAGTAAAAAATTAGAACAAATACGAAATAGCCTAGTAAATGAATTCAAAAATGTTTATCTGTGCAACAAGACAAAGAACGTGACATTATATCATTTGATGCATTTGAGCAGTTTCTTGTTTACCGATATAGAAAGAAGGGCAGGGTCCAAAAACGCTCAAATGATGCCATTAATCATAAAGATTGAGCTCTTAAGGTATTTGTAACTGTGCCTTGAGCAGAATAAAATATAAAGTAACTAAAGATAATGTTTAATAAATAAGGTTTTACATAACTAAGTAAATGGATCATCCCTGAGAGCAATGGTATAATTTTGTCAAGATCCTAGGTGAGGCAAAGCTGGGGCCAATTTTCTCAAATCGAGTGAAAATAACAGTGAAAAATGAAAAATGAGCCATACTATGCCATAAAGGCAACGATATACTAAAGAAAAATTGACCTGTTTCTCTGGATGCTTGAATTATGCAGGCTTATCTTAGTTTTGACAAGATTGTATTTGCAGAAACTAAATTTCAGCTGGGGTTCAAACTGATGTCTGGAAGGGTAAGGAGAACAAAGGTCTGGAGGGGGCAGTTGCCCCCACCTCTGCCCAATTACAAATTATGCCCGTGCCTAAAAGTGGCATCTTTCCTAGCTAGCATATACAGTGATGTACCTAATCGTAGGTATGCAGAAATGAGGGGAGGGGTCTCTGTGGCTTCCCCCATTACCAAACACTTTTAGTTCCCAGATTTGTAAACAGTTGATTGAAAGAATTATTACTAATACTAACAACAACTCACCGCAGCATCAAGCCGCCTAAGAACAACATAGCTAAGTGTTATAAGAATTGTAATAAATTATAACTTTCTTTATGGCATCCTCCCACCCCAACCGTGGACGACATGCTTTCCATCCAGCCCTAGACGGTTGGCCGAAAAGGAGAATCTTTGACAACTTGTCATCCTTCATCCACAAAATGTGCCCTAGTCATCTCATCCTTTCTCTCATTATAGCCCTAGAAAGCGGTATTGAGCCACACTTTTCGTACAGCCTACTGTTTGAAATACGGTCAGTCAGCCGGTTACCTAGAATAATCCATAGGATATTTCTCTAGAAAACATCTAGCAGATCTTCATCCGCTTTTCGGAGTGGCCATACTTCAGAGCCATATTTGACTATTGTCATCACTGTAGCTTCCTGCATTCTAATCTTGGTTTGCAGACTTATCTTTCTATTCTTTCAAATTTTTTTAACTGTGAAAAAACACACAAGCTTTGACTATTCTGCTTTTAACATCATCACTGCTCCCACCGTCTTTACGACTAATACTACCAAAATAAGTGAAGTTTTCCATCTGATCAATCTTTTCCTTACCCAACGTCACCTTTTCATCTTCACTTATTCCCAGTCTTAGTGAAATAGTCTTCTTAACGTTAATTTTCAAACTATTCTAGTACCCAAACTCTCAAAATCTCTAAAAGCTGTTTCATTTTGCTCAAACTTTCATCTAAGATGCTCAAATCACCAGCATAATCTAAGTCCAGGAGAAGTTTCCTCTCCATTTGATTCTGTCGTCTCCCGCTGCCTTTCCTCTGCTCCTTAAGACAGAGTCCATCAAAATGATCCATATAAAGGGGGATAGAACAGAGCCTCGCTTAAAACCTTATATAATATGAAAATCGCTGCTAACCTCTTTTCTTTCTTTAACCGCAGCAGTGTTATTTTGTCTATAGCTCACTATGTATGTACTAATCACTATGTATTTGCCTGGTATACCATTCAAGGACAAGACCTTCGCTAAAGCTCGTCTATCAACAGAACCGAATGTTTGCTCATTATCTATAAAATTGAGGACCAAAGCTGTTTGATAACTCAAGCACTTCTCAATTATTAATATAAGAGTGAAAATTTGGCCGACACATACTCTACCTTTTCTAAAACCTCACTGTTCTTCTCTTATAACTTTGCCTACAGCACATATCAGTCTAAAAAGTATCATATTACAAAGTAATTTGTTACCTACAGAACCCAGACGAATGCCTCGATAATTACCACACTCACTTTTATTAGTTTCCTCATACAATGGTTCAGTTAAGATTTTCCTATAATCGCTAAGTACTTCCCATTTTTCAAAAACCATATTCATAATAATCAGTAGCTTATTTCTAACCTCAGAGCCATCGTATTGTCACCTTGCTGCACTCCTAGCTGCGCTATATCCCTAGCTGCGCTCCTAGCTTTATTCCATGAGACGCCATCAGCAACCTCACAAATCGTTGTCTAGAAATGAACCTAAAAATAATCTTCCCAATAAAAAAAAAATCCTGGAAAAAGTAAGGAGCAAAATTAATGCTTCGAACGAACAGAAATAAAGTCGTGTAACAAGTCCAATTTACAACGAATTGAAATTACAATAGATGAATAAATAGAACCCTCTTCTTGCATGCTAGAATTCCCGCAGCCCAAAGAATCAAGAATATAAGTACTATACCGATTGAAAACAACGATGAAGGGTGATATCGGAATTTATCTTAGGAAAGAAGCAGATATAATAGATCAGAAAAAGGTTACAGTCAGGGTAGTTACTAACCAAAATATTTGGGGGAGAGCAAAAGATTCTGCCGACTGGCTGCTCATTTTTACCGACTGTTTTTGTCAAAAAATTAGGATAATTTCCGTTTCCTATACAATACGTGAAATCACTGCACAAGCTGTTAAAATCGCTGCGTTTATCAACAGATGTTCAGATTTCAGTACATATCATGTCACTATTTTAATGCTGTTTATTTAACCAAAAGGGAAATTGTGGAACCATCTGTAAAATCACTGCACAAGTCGGTAAAACCGCTGCCTTTACCGACCAAGTTCGAAATTTCTGTAGATCACATGTCAGTAGTTACGAGGTCTTTATTGAACCGATCAAAGAATTTTAGCGGCGTCGAAATAATCGTGGCTCAAATCCCCACGATTTTACCGACTTCTTTTTTTAACGAGTGACTAAAAACATTGGAAGGTGGGGCGTTGAGGAGAGGACAGCCCTTTTCATATACATAATAATTCCTGTTCGTTTTAAGTTCTAATGTCGCTCCTTGCCTTCAGTTAAAAAAAACTCGGTTTTTATATAATTTCTGAACGTTTTTGAATTAATTCAGGTTTTATTTTGGCTCACCATACATGATTAATTAAAGCAAAATGTGCATATTAATTTCACTTTTTGGCTAAATAGCTTTTTCAAAATTTTAATTAGCGATTTTGAAAAAAATTGTGGCGGAGGGGGCCTAGTTGCCCTCCATTTTTTTTTATTACTTTAAAAGTGCATTAGAACTTTTAATTTGATTTACGAACGTTTTTATTAGTAATAAATATACGTAACTTACGAATTAACTTACGTAACGAACTTTTATATTCGTATAATTTTAATTTTATATATGAGGGTTTGCCTCCTTGTTAATACCTCACTCTTTACACTTAAGTTCGAATTTTTCTCCTATTCTGTAAGATTGGCCCCCTGAATTACGAAGGTCGTTTAATTAGAATAAATAGCTCTTTTGAAATTACTAAAAATACTTTAGCGTACAGAGCGAGGTACTGAGGAGGGGACGAACACCCTCATATGCGCAATAATTTCTGTTCTTTTTCAGTTTTAATGCTGCTCCTTACTTTCAGTTGAAAAAACTTTTTTTTGAAAGGTGAAACATCCAGCGCCCCCTTCAAGGAAATTCTCTTCCCCCATGAAAAATTTCTGCATGGAAAGATCCTCTCACGTAACCTCCTACCCCGGACCCCTCCCACCATCAAAAAATATCCCCTGGAAACGTCGGTATACTTCCCAATAACCAATGCTATAGGTAACCGATTGGCGAAGTTCCTAGCCTGCAGCCCTTCCCCCAGGGACTGTGGGGGATTAAGTCGTCCTCAAAGACATAGTTATTAGATTTTTCGACTATCCTTAACAAAATGGCTATCTCAAAATTTTGATCGGATAACTTTGGGAAAAAATGAGAGTGGGAGGGGGCCTAGTTGCCCTCCAATTTATGGTCACTTAAAAAGGGCTCTAGAATTTTTAATCTTCGTTTGAATGATCCCTCTTGTGACATTCTAGGACCACTGGGTCGACACGATTACCCGTGGCAAAAAGAAAAACAAAACAAAAAAACACGCATCTATGATCTTTCTTCTGGCAAAAAAATATAAAGTTCCATGATTTTGCAGATAGGAGTTTGAAACCCCTACAGTAGGGTACGCTGAAGATTCGAAAAGATGTTGCTGTGGAAAGATTCGAAGAAGATTCGAAAAAATGTCGTCTGATACGCTGAATCTGATGCTGTGATTTTCATGAAGATTCTTTAGATTCGAAAAGATGTTTCTCGCCTTTGTCGAAAAGGCAAATTTTCTCCGGCTCGTAGCTTTTAATGGGTAAGACTAAACTTGATAAAACTTATATATTTAGAATTTAAAAAAATCTGATTCTTTTGATAAATCTATTGGTATCAAAATTCCCATTTTTAGGTTTTGGTTACTATTGAGCCGTGTCGCTCCTTAATTAGAGTTTCTTACCACGAACGAAAGTAAAACAGTTCCAAATAGGGATGAAACCTTTTTATTGACAGTGAATAGATATAAAATTATTTAACTGGATATTTCGAACACATATACAGTGTTCATCATCAGCAGTAAAACTCTGAGTTTTACTGCTGATGATGAACATGGGTGAACTAACAACTGAACATCAAACGTGGGTTTCACGACACGCACATTTGCAGAGATTAAAGGACCTGAAAGGTCGATGTGACCGTCATTCCTTCTGAAACTTAACCATGAAAGATAAAAAGGGAATATTTAAAAAATCAATTTTTAAAATTTTCAAGCCACACTACATAAGCAGAAAAAACTTCTGAAAGTAATCTGTTTACTGTTGTTTTCCTTTTTGGACTTTTTTGTAGAAATAAAAAATTTTACGCTTTTTATGTCATTTCGCATTCTATTTTCCACTGTTTGTATATTTATTGGGCGTTGACAGTCTTCTTGTAATTAAGAAAGAAATTAAAACTCCGGGGAAAATGTATGTCAAATTCCCTACTGTTCCCAGCCAAGCTTAGAACTTCGATGAAAAATTATCTAAGTCAAACAATAAATAAAGAAACAATGGTAATTGTATTAAAAATGCATAAATAGAATTAGAGAGAATGAAACATGTGTTGCTTAGACATGGGCCCCTGCTGGGGATGACAAAAGAAGTAATTTATACCAGACAAAATAATACGTTTGCTTCTAGTATATATACTTACAAAAAAACAGTTCTAAGTCATACAGTTTTACTCCATAAGTCAAGAATGCTGAAAAAAGTGATATGTCTATATTTCTGCTTAGAATTAGTGAAAGCGCAACATCAAAAGGTAATTAATCCATTTAACGCTCATTTCCACCTTTCCGAGTTTTATATACAATTTTCTGTTATCTCTCAGAGTACAATTGTTAATTCAAAAATTTGTTACTGTCCATCCCGAATTAATTAAATGAGATAACTGATTATTAAAATTACTAAATATTATTATTAAAATTATTAATAATTATTATTAAATTATTAAAAATTATTAATAATTATTATTAAATTATTAATTAAATGAGATAACTGAAAAGAAAATTTCCTCTGCAAACAGAGATTTAAAATAATAGTTAAAACAACAAGACAAGACTGTAAAATACAAATGTTGCACAAAGTTATTTGTCAAGTGAAGTAATTTGCATAGTTGACCGATGCTTTTGAATATAATGCACAAAATCAATCGGCAATTTTTCTAAAACTATTTCATTAGTTTCCATTCTCTATTAGCTCATGGAAACACAATTGTTGCTAACACTTTTTTTCTGGGGTGATAAAAATGAGCCTTGAGTTCTATTATTGGGGGGGAAGGCGTATTTAACAATATATATATTATATTTAAGAGCATAAATATTGCCATTTTCAATAGATCCCATCTTGCAGATTAAAATCCAAGGAACGTAACTGTAAGCATAATTACACATATGTAATACTTTGGGTAAAACAACCAAGGCTGTTACACCCCTGAGTATTGAGCTGATCTCCAGCACAAAACTTGAAAGGGCTCAACAGGGCCTTGGTGTAGCCTTTTAGTATATTAAATTTTAGTTCAATTCAATAAGACAAAAAAAGACAATAAATGAAATTTTTGCACTCATGCTTACACAGAGAGTGAGGAGAGAGTAGTTCCTTGAGATCATCTGCAAAAAATATGCTCTTGTGCTAGTGGTGAACAATATTCAATTTCAAAGTTTTTCAAACCATACAAGTATAATACAGCCTAGGTACATATACAGTCACTCAAGTTCGTTTCAGAAATGGGAGAAATCACAGCACCAAAAATGGACGCGGGAACCGGAGTGAACTACAGGTCTCCTACGTTGCCACCAAATGTAGGACCAGCGTTCACAAAAATTCGCCATTGTGCACACGTTGAGGAGGAGCCACACAAAAATGGTCGACACACGCTGCGTCCCAAAACTCTTCAACAGATAAGATAGGGATTGACATGACCGTATATATACCTAGGCTGTTCTGTATAGCTACAATTAGTGGCAAGCACTTTACAGCAGCAGGTCACTTGAGACTATTATGGATGCGCAAGTTCCAATTCCATTATTCACTGTTTGTTGCTACTTCACTCTTTAATCCTTCTCGTGAAGCCCTATTCCTTTAAATCTTCCTCATAAACCTTCCCCTTGTATCCCTGGCCATGGAGCCTTTGAAGGGGGAACATGAGCATTTTATTCCCGACCTGTATTTCTTGGTGAACAAAAGTCTGGACAAACCCCGAACTCAACATGAGCTAATTATCTTAAAACTGTTTTTTAATTATAGCCCCAAACATTGGGATCGAACAAAATTTTTGTGGAGCCTGCGGTTTCAAATGCAGTCACTCAGCCTAGTACTTAAATATATACATAGTGCCTATGCTCGATTGACAGCTGCCATTACTGTGACTTTCAATGTCCCGGTCTTATTTCTAAAACTAATCCTTATATTCTTCTATACTTTCTTCTTGCTTACAAAAATCCTTCCAAACAAGGGGGCCGGCAGAAATTTTTACAGCGGGGGGGGGGGGCGAATACCAAAATATCAGTGGTGATTGGGTAACGGAATGTATTTTAGGGATTTTTTCTTGGTAGGAATAAGTTTTTTTCTAGATACTCTTAGAAAAAACCTCAAATAAACAAAGTCAAAGAGGTGGTTGCCATTCCAAAATATCTGAAAGGGGAGCATCTGTTTTAGAAAGAGAGTACATTACGTATTTTTTTTCTGAGGAAAGAAGGACATTTGGTAGCTAATTTGTGCTTTCAAAATAAAACTAATAGCAATAGCATTGAATATTGGTTGAAACCGCTCTTGAAAATGTCTTTTAACCTTTTGGAAACATGAGCAGAAAAAGAATTGACAAATGAATTATTTATTTGAGATGGGGCTAATACATGTTCTGACAAATTATTTTAGTGTTGCCAGTGTCAGACTTAAGTGTATTTTATCTCTACTCTCTATAAATTAAAATTCTCAATAACCAACAACAAAGAGACTTATTCCAATGATCAAAATGCTATACATCTTATTTAAAACAATAAATTTTCATTACTGTTTAGCGTTTTGTTGGGGGGATCATAGTTGTGAAAGTGTTTTATACTTGTGAAACGCAAAAAGGAGTGAAAATTTTTAGCTATTTTAAAAGGAGGGAATATTGAAGGATAGAAGTTAAAAAGGAGCACATGGCCTCAAAAAGGAGGACGTCTGATAGCAATGGTCCTTCCTGATACTGTTGATGGAGTTCTTGAAAACCTCAATGTTACTGTTTAATACCCTCAAGTTTTGTACCAACATGTTGCAATGTACTAAACAAGATACTCCTCAGTACCTAGTCAGACTCCTAGACTTTGCCACCTCCCTTCTCTTTCTTTGTTCTTGCCATTCATCTGAAGAGTTCCTAAGACTCAGTGAGCTTTGAGCACAGGAAAATTGCTTATCTGAATCAATCCATTTCACACCGTATCATCTTGAACATGTATACTAAAAATAAGTCGTTAAATAAGTAACCCTGGAAAAGTCAGCATACCTCTAAAATAGTGTAATTTTTCTTGAGTGCAAACCCTGTCAGTATTAAGTTGGCAAATTTTCTTAAAATATGCCTTCATCACGCTAAAACAGGTATAATACATATTTTCAAGGCGAACTTCTAAGCCTTAAAAGTAGGTAACGAGTAGAGATGAGACCTTGGAAATACAAAGCATCATTCATATATCTATCCTAACAGCTTTCAAAGATAACAAAAGCCTCTCTATCTAGAAAGTTCCTGAATGGGGTGCTACTTTAGTCAGTCTGAGTAAAGAGTTCGCTGAAATGTGTCAGGTACAGTATGTGAGGAAGAGTGAGAGCATTATGTAGGTTCGCTAGAATTTACGTCCTAAAATATTAAATCTCATCGTAAACTCGTGAACTCAAAAGTTGTCTGAAAAGGGGTAGCAAGAACCAAAGTGCAAAACCTTTTTGAGACGAGGAGGACTGGCCCATTGTTAGCAACATCCATGAATAACGCTGGCGGTACAAAATGCTAAATAGCTCAATAATGAAACCGTTTTTATTTAAAGTTTTTGAAAAAAATTCTGCGGCTAAAAAGCAAGTATTAAAGATTCGAATAAAGTAAAAAAAAAAAGAGATTGTGAAATAACTTGGAAATGTGAAAGTCTATAATTTGCAATACCTAGGGCAAATAGAACCGTCTTAGAGAAAGTTTTAAAAATAATGCAATATAATTATTGTTTCTTTTGATGCTGGTAAAAAATGAAAATAGATAATTTCACAAGAGACAAATCCACTGAAATATTTCCGCATACTTCATATTATCATATAAGTAACTGACTTTCCAAATCAATATAAATCCACATAACGAGTGACTTTTATGATATTAACTGTAAATAATTCACTTGGAATATCGATTAACATGGTAAGATAAGAGAAAATGCATGAAAAAGATTGAAATAGAAGTGAAACGAGACCATAAATAACGGTTGTTAGGGGACTTCTTTCAATAACCTCTTTAAACTTCTACTTTTCTACTTTCTACTTTCTACTTTTTTAAACTTGCATGTAGTCTCACAAATTAGCCTAAATTTTGTTATGCAACAGAAATTTCTTTTAGATCCCGCGCCTGGAACACATTGAGAACAATGCAACGGATTCTTCTTTATCATCAAGGACTAGACTTGACCTATCCCCAGGAATTTTCCGTCTGAAAAAATTTGAAGGAGATGTGGAAAAATCGGAAGTTGACTTTCTAGTTTTGGATGACAATCCTAGCCCCCAAAGTGAATATAGAAACTTCACCATATTAATGGACAATGATCTGGGCAATTATAGTGGAGAAGAAAATTTTACTTTAATCAGAGAGGTTGACCATGGTACCTACAGTGGAGACGAAAACTTTACTTTATTCAGGGAGGTTGACCATGGTACCTACCGTGGAGACGAAAATTTTACCATAATAATGGACGATATGCTATTTACACAAGAATCGTATAAAAACTGGGTATTTTTGCAACGAGCCTATTTAAAGCATCCTTACAATCAATGGTACAGAGATTCTGCAGGAAACCCTGTCATACCATATATAATTGACTCGAGCGTTTTATCTTCTGATGTGGAATGGGTTCTTAAAGGAATTCAGCAATGGGGAAATACTTGTATCCGCTTCATTGATAATACAAAGTACAACTTAAAATATTATTTAAGGATTCAAAGACCATCCACTGCAGGTCTTTGCAATTCATTCCTTGGAAATATTTACGCCGGGGGCTCTGGGCAGCCTCTAAACCTTGGACAGGGGTGTTACGATCCTAATGTTATTGCACACGAAATTGGTCACGCTATAGGCTTAAGCCATGAACATAATCGAGTAGATAGGGATAAACACCTAAAAGTTTTTAAGGGCAATATTGCCAGTGGGTATGAAGGAAATTTTGGAATCAACCCGTGGTATTTTACCACGCTTGAAACCCCCTATTGCTATGCATCAGTGATGCATTATCATTGGAACGCTTTTGGCACTGATTACAAATCGCCTACTGTTCTCCCAATAGACCCTACAAAACAAATAATTCTTTCTAGAAACAATCCAGTATCTCACTATGATTCTCTTCTTGTAAACCGCGCGTTCCAGTGCTCTTCAATCTGGTCCAGACGATGTTCAGATCCCCCATCATGTACTAACCACGGATATCTTGACAAAAAGTGCAGATGTGTCTGCCCGCTCGGGACAAAGGGTAAATCATGTGAGACTGTCACTGCGCCTTTCCTTCCTCACTATGATTTAACTGAGTATACATTTTACAAATGCGGGGGGAATATCACAGAAGCAATTAGTGGCATCACTGTGCCTGAGTTTAAGGCATCTTGGCCTGCTAGAACCGCTCAGGCTGACTGTTTTTGGTGGATTCAAAAGCCAGTTTCAGCTAAAGTAGCAAAGGTTAGATTCACTGCATTTGATATGTTCAAAAAGTACAAGGATGGTTCCTGCTTCTATGAATGGCTAGAGGTGAGGACGGACAGTCTTTATTTAGCAGATGATTCAAGAAAGTGTGCGAACGATTATCGACCAGAATCTGTAATAAAAAGCACCGGAGACATTGTTCTTTGGTTCCATTCTCGTGTTTATAGAGGGGGAAATACTGGTTTTAAGTTTGACGTATCCTTCCAGTAATAGGAAAATCCCAACGGATTTGGTAATTTATGGGGAAATTGGGGTTCGATTTCTTTTTTACTTTCTTGTTGTCTCTAATGTATATTTTTTTCTTGCGTTTTGTGACCCTTGCTGTTTAAATAATAAATCAAATACTTGAGTGTATATTTTTTTAAACACGAACATTCTTAGGTAAACAATTTTCAGTTGAACTATGAAATATTTAGTGTTAGATTTACTTGTAAACTATTCCCATCAGTGATGGGCTAACAGAAGATGAAAAAAAGACAGTTTTAATGCCTTGTCAAACAGTTCGTGGTAGCGAACTGCAAGTAAGAAGCGACCTGGCTCAATAGTAACCAAAACTCCGACAAACAAAATTTTGATACCAATAGTTACATCAAAAGAATCGAATTTTTATGTTGAATTTAAGTATATAAGGTTATCAAGTTTAGTGTTACGCTTCAAAAATTACGAGCCTGAGAAAATTTACGTCATTTTCAAAAAAAGAGGGTTACACCCGCTAAAAGTCATAGAATCTTAGTGAAAGTCACACCATCAGATTCAGCGTATCAGAGAACTCTACTACATAGATTTCATGCTCCTATCTGCAAAAATGTGGAATTTTGTATTTTTTGCCAAAAGAAAGATCACGGATGCGTATTCAATTTTTTTTTTTTTTTTTTTTTTTTTTTTCAGGAGTGATTTCATCGACCTGGTGGTCCTACAATGTCACAAGAGGGCTCATTCACGCGGAAATTAAAAGTTCTTGTGCCCTTTTTAAGTGACCAAAGGAGGGTAACTAGACCCCTCCCACCCTTGTTTTTCCACAAATTCACTGGATCAAATTTTCGAGATGGCCATTTTGCTCAGCATTGTAAAAAAAATCTAACAACTTTGTCTTTGAAGACGATTTAATTCCAGACAGTCCCCAGGGGAAGGGCTGCAGGTTATGAACTTTGCCCATTGTTCACATATAGTATTGGTTATTAGGAAGTATACAGACATTTTCAGGGGTTTTATGGGTGGGTTGGTCCCCCACCACCACATAGGAGTTCTAAGTGGCACTGCAAAGTGGCGCTTGCTCATATACACAACAACGCAAAATTCTAAGACTATATAAAGTCAAATTCTCTTAAGTGCTCTAGTCTTATTTAAGGGGATTTCTATTCATTGTAGATTTGAATCTATTATCCATTTTAATTTTTATTTAGTTTAGGATTCATTTATAGTAGTATTGCTTATATTTATGTCTGATGCGATTTTTATTTGAATTTTGAAATTCATAGAATATTGTTTGCAAATCGTTTCATAAATGACCACACTGACTGCGTAGACATTAACTTTAAATGCCATTATGAACATTATTAGCGGCCAAAGAAGACGTTTTTTTATAGGGTAGGTTGATCAGAAATATTGAAAAATTATTGGATCAATTAATGATTTTTTTTTTTTTTTAATTTCGGAGATATATTTTTTTGTTTGATTTTCTTTTTTTTATTGAAAAATTTCGTTTGGTCCTCCAAATATGAAAATCAGCTCAATTTTGTTTAATGGCTTGTTTTGTTTCCTTAAGCTTCTAGCTTCTTTATATTTTATTTAGCTTTAATGCTTTTTCTCCTTTCTTGCTTTTTTTCTATTTGCTATATGGCTTTTTCTTAGTTTGATAAACAGATTATTTTGTTGAAATTTATTTTATAAGCCTATTTTTTTTTTCCAAAGACTGAGTGCAGGATTATAGCATCGCTTAATTTGTAATCAAGTAAGACAGACTTTAACGTCAAAGTGCAAAATCATTATATCCTACATCAGCGCCATCTATTTTTTATGTGATTACTACTCTACTGTACTACTACTCTACTGTATTATTACCCTACTCTACTGTGATCACTACTTATCTGAATACTCTACTGATTGACTTATATGTCTAGACTAGAAATCTATACTTATCTATCTAGACTTATATAACTCACCTGAATGACGCATGAGCCACACTATAGTCACTCCTATGGATAAAATCAAATTACACATGACGCAAGTTCAGCACCAATCAATCAGCCCGTGCGTTATTTGGTGAGTTGAGCAATGACCGCCTTTGAACCATAATATTCATGATTAGTGGAGTGAATATATAAGGCACAATTTTTTTAAATTTGGAAATATGGTAGCACAGAATAGTCATTTTCTGGTCTTTATGTTAAGTTTGGAAAAATGTGTAAAGCCCTAACGTTAGTAGACAATATTCGGTAAAAACAAGCTGAAACTAATAGCGATCCTTATAACTAATATTAATAGCATTATTATTATTATAATAATAATATTATAATAATAAGATTAACATAAACTAACATTAATAACCAATTCCTTGCCATTTCATTTTTTATCTGCCTGAGTATGACGTTGACGTTAAGATAAAAGAAAGAATACGCATCGTTTAAAAACTTACTTAGTTTAAAGTGCTACTTAAAAATGCAAAAACATTAAGACCCAACAGAGAGCAGAGCTCGTAAGGTTGGGTGTGTAAATTATAGGACATACACAAGACAAGACATTTATTGACCAAATTACATAATAAATAATTGTTTAAACTTGGCGATAGGGACCAGGGCTCGATGTGTCGGTCATAAAATAAAAGTGAGAAAATGCCAAAATAACAAAAAGAAAGGAAAGAAAAAAACGTACAAGGTAGGAGATAACAGAGGAGGCCACCCCAGCGCGAGAACATCGCAACCAAAAATCATACTAAAATTTATTATTCATCAATCCCAACATCCAGACAAAGTACTATTTTTGAAATTTGTTTTTTCAAAGAAAATTGGCTCTTGAAACTTGGGGACATTTCTACTAAATCAAGTTTATTTGCAATATAAGGTTATGTAAACATTGACCTTCTATTATCAACAGTTGTAACAATGGTATGGCTTTTGCATAACACTAGCTATCTTGGATATAATGTGCCAAATGTAGCACACTTATCTAGTCAAAAGTTAGCTGAAATAATTAGTAAGTATAACAATATCCATCGCCAAATGCTATTAGAGGGTAAGACATTAGCCAATAATAGCAAAATAAACGGTGAACCAAACAAAGCAATCTTCTCCAGCCCCCCCCCCCTTGAATCATTCAGAATGTCTGAATACAAAATCTGATTTTAAAGTAAATGCGCTTGAATAAGTCTTTCCATTATTGGGAAATACTTTTTCTTCTATTTCTACTGCCCTTGTCTTAGAGCATTCATCCTTGAAGTATTGGGAAAAATGTAAAGTCTGGGCGTCAAGAATGGAGGGTTGAAGGGTGGGCAACGTCTTTTATATAGTTGATAATTTCTGTTTACTTTAAGTTTTAACGTCACTGTTAACGTTTATTTGAAAAAAACCTGTTTTTATCATTTAAATTCTCTTTGGTTGAGTACTATATCCATAGTTACCCTAAACATAAAGTTGGCTACTACCTCGTCAAACCCCTAACAATGAGGTCTGACTTTTTCTTAACGATGCTGCGAGATAAAAGGCTCATGTAGAGTATCTATTTTCAAAATTTCATGGATATTTCATAAATGAATTATTATTTCCGCAGCTAGAAGGGAGGTTTTCACCCCCTTAGCAAGTATAGTGTAATTTTGTTTTCTGTTGCTGAAATAAAGGGTCACAGATTTCAATTTTTGTTCGAATGACCCCGTTTTTGATAATCCCCGATTCAAAGTTAGATTTAATCAAACGAATAATTAATTGCACTTATCGTTAAGATTTGCTCCTGCTGACAAAATAGTGGCCCGTAACCCCACTATTTTACAGGGTCATTTTTTTTTTATTCGTGTAATAGGGATCAAACGCAAATCAATGAAAGATGATCAGTCTGTTAGAGTAAATAACAAAAAATGACGTAATTTTGATAGCATTATCACCCAAATCAGTCAATAAAAACGAATAGGCAGTCGATGAAATCCATTACACCCCCCCAGCCCCCCAAAAAAATTTGGTAAGTGTGCTTCTGAAAGTAGATAAAAATTGAAAAGTTCAATCTTAGTGGACCAAAAATGGCTTTAATAGATTCGATTTCTGGTCTTGTAAACTAACTACCCACCCGACTATATTGGACAAAGCCATACAAAAAGACAGATGTGCGGTTTTCGACCTGAGTGTAAAAAAGAAAAGTAAGTATACCAATTACCATTGAAATTTAGGGTGTAGTATCAATTTGTTTTTAGCAGCGTCAATTGGAGAGAAAGGAGGGGGGATCTCCCTCTAAATCTCCTTGCTACTTCTACTACTAATAACTCACTGCAGCACCAAGCCACCTAAGGCCAACACAGCTACGCACACTCCTCCTCCATCCTGATTTATTCAAGGCCTCCCTCATTACACCTTCCCAGGAAGTTCTTCCCTTAAATCTTTATTTGTGAAATCCTCTCACCCCAAACGAGGACGACCTGCTTTCCATGTAGCCCCAGTTGGTTGGCCAAAATGGATAATCTTTGGCAATCTGTCCTCATTCATCCACAGAACGTGGCCTAGCCATCTCAACTTTTCTTTGATATTTTCATTGAAAGATATTTTTTTTCGATCTTTAATTGAAAAAAAAAAAAGAAAATTGACCCCTAGATCTAAATAGATATATTTTACTTTTCTTCCCCGCATTTGTCTATGTCAATTTTAATACCGTTGATTCGAAAGTACCATTGAGAAGCCTTTGATGTATCTTAATAGCTTGAATATATTGAGTTACAGAAAGATAGACACGATTAGCTAGTTATTATATTAAATTATGAACGTTGTGTGGTCAGGAGCAGCAATGGTGCCAAATTTGGAGGGCGGCAGTTTTTTTTTCAAAATCTAGAGGGGGAATTTTTACCATTTTTTAATTATTTTAGTTAATCTTAACCAGCCCCACCTTGTCCGATTGACGCCACCGGTACCGAGGAAAAGGGAATCTGAATAAAAATTAATTCACTGAACGAAAATATGGTTAATATGGTCGGCAGCCCGATCTAGGTCAAAAACAAGGTATTAAAACACATATTTTTACCATAAAGTGGACATTTCTCATTTCTACAACAGACAGTTGACTTCTTCATTGTTGAAATAATCCAGGGAACCATTGTCTAGTTCCAAATGCAATGATCTTATTTTTACAATCATTTTCTACCGTTTCTTATGTAATTGCAATGTTATTAATTTTTTCAATTTATCGTTTTTACTTTTAGTAGAAACTATTGAGTATTATATTTCTTTAAGTGTAATTTAAATAGCTCGTGTCCACCCAAAAATTAAGTTTCGTGGTATTTTGGAGGATTTCTCAAAATCTGAAGAAACCGATACTTGGTGTGACAATTGAATAGGACAAAAGCATAGGGGAGGGGTTGGGGCGTATCCGGGATTATTTTCAGCACGAGAGGGGAAGGGTACAAAAACTTAAAAAGTGCATGAAAAATTTACATATGTACTTTTTTTATGTTTTGTGCGAGCCGGACAAACATTTGGAAGGAACAAACACCCTAACCCCTCTGGATACGACTTTGGAGAGGGGAAGTGCATTGTTCAAACAGGAAGTGGCAATTTTATTCCGATTTTGTCAATGAAAATACCCGACAAAAGGCACTGTTTAATGAAAATATCGTAAACGAGGGGAGGGGTGTAAAAGAGTATGTATCAAAATCTAACGGGGACAAATCCCCTCCTCCCTAATTGGCAACAGTGCTTCCTCCAAAATAAAGCTTGACCCAAAGTGACGTCAATTGGGGGTTGAAAGGGGCGAAATACCTCCCAAGATTCTTGTCCCCATGCCTAAATTTTGAAAACTACTTTTTCGGGTATTCCCATTGAAAAATACCTTCTTTGGATTCGCAATGAAAATACAACAATTTTTCATCTCCAAACGTTGAGATATACACCCCCTCCCCAAATTTTCTTGAATTGGTAACGCTAGTTATCCTTTCTCAATTCAGTTCCGGTAATAATTTTTGTCTCGTCAGTTTTAAAAAGAACAAGTTTCTTTAAAATACTGGCATTGATTCAAATCTCTGTCTATATCAAAGAGACGTACCACAAGAAAACACTCCGTGGAAAGTCGTCAGATTACAAATACCGAGCCTGACTAAACGTAGGCTAAACTCCAAAAGGATTGTTACTATGCACGTGGAAAAGACAGGTATTCTTAACACGCATGTTTTCTTTGGTTTCTAGTCCGTTGTTCTATTGGTTTTATTTATTTTTTTTCGGTAAATATATCACAGTTCATATTATTGACTTACCAATAAAGTGAACATAACACTCGATGTCTTTTTTTATACTCTTCACAAATATAATAATCGCATCTATTACAAATTCAAATTTAAGCATTTTTGAGCATAAAAAAAAAGGCATCGAGTGATACGTTCTCTTTATTGGTAAGTCAAAAATATGAACTATAATATATTAACTTTTTTTCTAGTTGTCTACTATAGCCGGTAAATTTGCGGTATATGACAAAATTATGTATCAAAAATTGATTTTCAACACCCAATGTCCCATCCAGTGCTCTCTCCAAACGTAATCATCTTTGCCTTCACAATTGCGTTCCAATCCCCCTAATGGGCAAGATTTGACCTTAGGCACGCCGTTGTATACAATTCATAATTGCAATTAAAAACAATAGCTTACTGAATAGTCGTAACTATTGTACTCTATTAAGCGTATTTTGAGCCTTAAAATGAATTCCTTGCAAAAAAGGTACTTGTGTATTATCCCGAACATACTCGAGAAGTGAAGTTAGGTTAATCATCATGAAATATTCCAAAATATGATGAAAATTTAATATTTAGAAATAAAATTATGGAAACTAAAACAAAGAATTATGGAAAGCAGGCCGCCCAGAACGCATTGTAAACGCGGAGTGTGTTTGCCCTTTTTACAAATCAGTTTTATCAAACAGTTCGAGGTAACGAACTGTGAGTAAGAAGCGACCCGGCGCAATAGTAACCAAAACTCTAAAAAACGAAATTTTGATACCAATAGATAGGCTACATCAAAAGAATCGAATTTCAATGCTGATCTTGAATATATAAGTTTATCAAGTTTAGTTTTACCCATCAAAAGTTACGAGCCTGAAAAAATTACGTGGGAAGATATTTTAATGGAGGAATTTATTGCAGGGGAGAGAATTCCTATGAAGGGTGCGCTGGATTTTTCAGCATTGTTGGAAGAAACAGTGAGGAATTAAATTAAAAAGATTAGTTTTTTCAACTGAAAGTAAAGAGCAACATTAAAACTGAAAAAGAACAGGAATTATTAAGTATATGAGTTGGTTCGTCCCCTCCTAAATACCTTGCTCTTTACACTATAGTATTTTTAGTAATTTCAAAAGAGCTATTTATTCTAATTAAACGGCCTTTGTGATTCAGGGGTCATTCTTAGAGAATTTGAACAAAATTCGCACTTTAGCGTTAAAAGCAAGGTATCTACGAGGAACAAACTCCTTCATATACGTAATAAAAACATCCGGATATAGAAGTTCGTTGCGTAAGTTAATTCGTAAGTTACGTATATTTATTGCTAATAAAAACGTTCGTAAATAGAGTTAAAAGTTCTAGTGGCCTTTTTGAGCAACCAAAAAATTGGCCCCCTCCCCTGCCGATTTTTTCCCAATATCGTCCGATCAAAATTTTGAGAAAGCCATTTAGCCAAAAGAGTGAAATTAATATGCGAATTTTGTTTTAGTTATTCATGTACGGTGAGCCAAAATCAAAACATAAATTAATTGAAAAACGTTCAGAGATCAAAAAAACAAAAAACAAGCTTCTTCTACTGAAAGTAAGGAGCGACATTAAAACTTAAAACGAACAGAAATCGTTCCGTGTTTGAAAGGGACTGTCCCCTTCTCAACGCCCCGCTCTTTACACTAAAGTTTGACTCTTTCTCACAGCTCTTTAAAACAATAAAAAACTTTAGCTTCAAGAGAAGGACGTTGAGGAGGGTACAGACATTTTCATATAGGGAATAATTTCTGTTCGTTTTAAGTTCTAATGTCGCTCCTTACTAAAGTTAAAAAAATCAAGTTTTTTTTATTTAATTTTTCATTATAAACCAACTGTTGAGGAAAATTAATAACAAATAATTCAAACCCACAAATTAGCAAACTTTTGTATACAGCGTAGATCTATTATGTGGCTTGTTAGAGGGGATTAGGATTGCGATGGCAGTGATTATTATACTTGAGATGAAAACTGAACGGGGAACAAAATGGTAATTTTTCTATCTGATTTCTGTCCTATACGTTAAATCTATCCAGGCCCAGATCGAATTGTTGTGGGGCTCAATATACTAAATTAAATATACCTGCATAGTATTATACTAGCATAACATATGTATTGTTTTTATACAATCCTAATAAGGGTTTATGCCAGATTTGCCTCTCACTTAATCGGACTATCTGTTTTGGCTCTTCCTACAATTAGCCTTGACTTAATGCCCACATCTACTTGATTTTAATTACAGAATCTCTCTAACATAGGATTATCCCGATAAAATTCGGCAAGTTCGACATGAACTTTTACGTATATCAGTTTTCCAAATCACAAATAAACATTCTACAATAGTATACACATTCATAAGTTTCATCCGGGAATGTAAACTTAAAATAATTATATTTTGTTTGTTTATATAATTCGTAATCCATCCCTTATCAAGAAAATAATTTGCTTTAAGTTGCAAAATTTTTTTTGTCAATTTTGATGGTAACGCTAGGCCCTTTCAAAAACGCGGTCCGATTAGGCCAAATCATTCTTTATTCGATCCTGAATTTATCCAATAGCTAATTAAGCTCCGAAATAAAAGGGGAGAGATGACATGGTAAAACTCTGCTATAGGGGTTGGACCGAGGGGGTGGGTTTAGGGGCATGTGGTCTCCCATAAAGAACTAAAGTTTCACTAATTACACGACATAGGACTGAAAGGTACCAACGAAGGAGCCCGAGTTTTGTTATTGCACCCCCCAGCACTAATTCTGTATCCGCCCCTGTCTAGGACAGAGGCTTTTTGCTGTCTAAGTAGGAATAGTTCTACATAAATGCATGTTTTTTAATCATATTTTAGATTCTTAATGCATTCTGCTAATTGGATCCTCCCCCTAAATTAGTTTTGAAAAAAATAGAAGTCATGAAAAAATAAACCTGTTCTGAATCAATCCGTTTCTAGGGGCATAATGACCGTCCAAGATTAAAAAATATTCCCCGGCGGCAACAAGGCTAAGCTAAGAAAAAAAAATCAGGGTTGTTCTTAAATCTTTTTGGAGAGGCCTATGAGTGAAATTTACCCTATAGGTAAATTAAGAATAAGATTATGAATATAAGCACACTCAGTGACCATTTCTGGTCGCTTTTCGTTCATGACCGGCAATCGACGAAAATTTGGGGAGTTGGAGGCAAAATGCATTTTTCAAAATACATTTGAGGCAATTTTGCTGTTTTCTGTTTTTTTCGGTGATTTATGATACCAAAAACGGGTATTTTGTGGAGGGGCAACAAATCTGGGAGGTTAATTGGCTCCCTCACCCTCCAAATTGATGCGCCTGTTTGTTTGTTTTTCTGTTGAAAGGAATCACGATGTAATATTGCAGATATGTGTTTTAAAATCTATGCAAGGAAAAAAAATTGATGTAGTTTTTTAATTAAGCTCTGTATAGGCTATATTACGCAGCAATATTTTTTCTACGTGCGAGTAGAAATGAATTTGGGGTAGTTTTTCTGTAGCACCTATCTTAACTTGAAAAAAAAAATCAAGTTTAGGTTAAATGTTTGCTTCTCTTGGACTAAATAGCATGGCAAAGCAGTTCCAGGATTTGAACTGGGTTCTAAACCAAATTGTAATTTTTGTTCGAAGCCATCATCTATTTTTTCTATAATATTTGGTACCTTACAAGCAGGGAAAGAGTGGATATATGTTACTGAAAGCACTTTTCCCATACCTTGGTTTAGTCCGTGTATCCATAAGCCTCATTCACTGGGCACAATATTTTTTATACTCTCTGTTTTTGGAAAGGGTGGTAATGGATACTTAAAAATACTGTTTTAACCCTGATCTCTGTATCAATTTCTGAATCTTCATTCACTTACCTCATTGCTTTTGACTTATGGTAGCGGAAAGCCGCCAGAATAAGAATTAAACCGTAATTGAAGCTAGACTACATTAAAAAAGGGCACATTTAGTGGCAAAAACGATTTTGCCATTCGATTCACCAGGGCCGAAAGCCTTGACTATTATATTTAACTAAAACTATAAGAAAATAGAGGAAGTAGGATTTGATCTTGGATAGTATTTCATGCTACTAACTAAACATGTCACTTTCCTTTTAAATTTCAACTTTGGATTTGCTTCTTAGAGTATCATTACAACACTGATAAAATTAAAATTCCAACAAAAAATATCGAATTCTCTGGATTTTGCCCCTTGAAAGTATAATATAAATATATATATATATATATATATATATATATATATATATATATATATATATATATATATATATATATATATATATATATATATATATACATATATATATAAGTATAAATAATCCTTTCAATAGCAAAACAAACTAAGAAAAACAAGCGCATCAATTTGAAGGGTGAGGGAGCCAATTGACCTCCCGGATTTGTTGCCCCTCCACAAAATATCCGTTTTTGGTATCAAAAATCGCCGAAAAAATCGAATAGTATAAAAGTATAATATAAACATATACCTCCAATTCAACGTTTCTGATTTCAATTTCCCACGCCTTGAGGAAATGCACCGGATTTAATTCTGAAACGTCATTTTGACAGGACGTGGAAGCCGTCGCTTCTTGTTGAAGGAAATAAGGAACAAATTATCACTTGACATGCGCAGAATCAGTTTATATTTAAATCAGTTTCATTCAGTTTCTTTCTGGAGCTTCTTGTATTCGGATTGTTGCCTCACAGAAGTTTGAATGGATGTTATGTTAACTAATTTGTATGAAGCTAGTAAGCAGTGGCTAGTTGGTGGAAATGGAATTGAAGAAGGTAGTGTTTCCTAATGGAATAAATTTATCATGCAACACGGAACTAAAATGTAAAAAAGAAATACACTATTTGTAGACCCATATCAGGGGGGGGGGGGCGCAAATATAGATTTTCCCGCTCAATCAATACTGTAAAAGTTACAACTTCCGGTACTTGTGTATTATTCAGAACAGACTCAATAAGTGAAGTTAGGCTTTTTTGTGAAACAAACTAGGATGCAGGTACATTTTATGAGAAAAACCGGTTTCATAGCCAAAAACGCAAAACTCAATTTAGTTTTCTACGCATAGTGATAAAAGATAGTGTCTGAACATAGATTTGAAATGAAAATTTGGGATTTGCTAAAAAACTGAAAAAGAGGCAATTATATTTTTCCATGATAAAGGGCTGTTGGCCACAACAAAACTGTGCGTCTACGGACACAACTTGGCTTTAAGTTTTAATCATGTTCTTTACTTTCAGTTGAATGAAACTTGTTTCTTGAATAATGCAACAATATACCTACTATATAATCAGAAATATTAAAATTGGAAATGTATTTTTTTCTGTTTTACAAATTCAATTCTCGTCTCAGGAACGAATATGGATGCAAAGACTTTATTTTAAATACTGTATTTTGTTTCCTTTAGAGTGCTTTTTTTTCTAGCTTTTGTGTGAGCAAAGCCGATCTCACATTTTTCTCTCATCATATATATTCACAAAGTGTCAGAAAAAAAATTTAGCAGGAACCTACACCCCTGGGTGCTATCAAAATGTGTGCAGGCTTTTATTTCTAATAGCGCTGCATTATATGTTGCCAATTTTAGCAATTCACCACGTTGCCTTTAGTCTAAGATTAAATAAAAATTTTTTTTTTTTTTTAACTGAAAGTAAGGAGCGACATTCAAACTTAAAACAAACAGAAATTACTACGTATATGAAATGGGTCGATCACCCCTTGGGAAAAAACACCCCTGAAATATGTTTTTCATTAAAATTCTATGACTTCTAGGGGGTCTTTCCCTCTTTTTTTCGAAAATCAGACAAATTTTATCAAATCTGTAAGACTATACCTTATGAAACTTAAATATTTGGAATCCGCATAATAAGCCAATTTTTTATATATCTATTGGTATCAATAGATATATAAATGTCGTTTTTTACAGTTTCGGCTACTATTGAGCCGGGTCGCTCCTTACTTACAGTTCAATACCGCAAACTGTTTGATTGTCCACCAAAATCCAAATAGAGATCATTGAAATATTGATAGTTTTTTCTGTGTCACCAAAAGTTTTGTATTCATAAAATTTTTCAGTTTCATGAAACGTAGCCTAATTGAACAAATAGAAAAGGTTTTTTCAACTAAAGCAAGGAACAAGTTTAAAACTTAAACGAAATATAAATTAATCTGTATATAAGTGGATACTCCCCCCTTCTCAACACTTTGCTCATAAAACAAAAGTTTTTTAGTGCTTTGAAAAATCGTTTTTTTTTTCAATTGTAAATTTTCTTAAAAATTTGGAAAAAAGCCAAAGAGTAGGGAACTAAGGAGCAGATAGCCCCCTTCATACAAAGAATACTCTGTTCAAATAGGTTCCAAATCTGTTCCTTGCTTTCATTTGAAAAGCTCTTTTTTTATTTAATTTCTGATTCTTATCCAAATCATGCCCAGTCCTAACCAAAATATAACTTGATGTACCGGTCCTTAAATCCCTGGTTAATTGCTTTTAAAATGTGTAAATCAATAATTGTACGTTGATTAGTAACGTTCTGCGTTTAAATTTGCAATTTTAATTTTGAATAAAATTTAAATATGCTTAAAAAATTGGCGATGAATAGTAATTTTGGTGAAAAGTAATTAGGTGATACGGGGTCACCTAACGTAGCCTAATTTCATTACAAATAAAGTGAATAAACGTGGGTTGAATCCAGTACTGCCACTGTTTGGCATTACTTCTTTTGTAACTGGGAAGCCTAAAATATAGTTATTGATACTTTTAAGCCAATTAGCTTCCCAGAATTTTAAATTGATAGCAAATTTATCCTCTTCGGGGTAAAGTCGTAGTTTGGTGCCCTAAACCACCTAAACTGTCACCCAACCACCACTGCTATTTTGGTGTCTGTCCCCCCTGGAAAATTGTCTGTCGGCGACCTTGGTCGTAAGGAAGCTCACTAATACTTTATTTCAAGTAATTTTTATGGCACTTGGTATTAACCAAGTGACATATAGCAATCGCCAATTCTGTCGGTCTGTCTGTCTGTCGGTCTGTCGGCCCGGTTTTGCTACTTTAGGCACTTCTAGGTAAGCTAGGACGATGAAATTTGGCAAGCGTATCAGGGACCGGACCAGATTAAATTAGAAATAGTCTTTTTACCGATTTGACCATCTGGGGGGGGGGAGTGGGGGGCCGGTTAATTCGCAAAAAATAAAAAATGAAGTATTTTTAATTTATGAGCGGGTAATTGGATCTTAATGAAATTTGATGTTTGGAATGATATTGTGTCTCAGAGCTCTTATTTTAAATCCCGACCGAATCTGATGACATTGGGGGGCGTTGGAGGGGGGAAACCTAAAGTCCCGGTTTTGCTACTTTAGGCACTTCCAGGTAAGGTAGGACGATGAAATTTGGCAAGCGTATCAGGGACCGGACCAGATTAAATTAGAAATAGTCGTTTTCCCTATTTGACAATCTGGGGGAGGGGAGTGGGGGCCGGTTAATTTGGAAAAAATAGAAAAAATGAAGTATTTTTAACTTGTGAGTGGGTGATTGGATCTTAATGAAATTTGGTGTTTGGAATGATATTGTGTCTCAGAGCTCTTATTTTAAATCTCGACCGGATCTGATGACATTGGGGGGAGTTGGAGGGGGAAACCTAAAATCTTGGAAAACACTTAGAGTGGAGGGATCGGGATGAAACTTGATGGAAAAAATAAGCGCAAGTCCCAGATACATGATTGACATAATCGGAACTGATTCGCTCTCTTTGGGGTAGTTGGGAGGGGGGGAGTAATTCTTAAAAATTAGAAAAAATGAGGTATTTTCAACTTACGAACGGGTGATCGGATCTCAATGAAATTTGATGTTTAGAAGGATATCGTGTCTTAGAGCTCTTATTTTAAATCCCGACCGGATCTGGTGACGGGAGCGGGGAGTTGGGAGGGGGAAACCTAAAACTTGGAAAACACTTAGAGTGGAGGGATCGGGATGAAACATGGTGGGAAAAATAAACACAAGTCCTAGATAGATGATTGACATAAACGAAACGGATCCGCTCTCTTTGGGGTAGTTGGGGGGGGGGTATTTCTGAAAAATTAAAAAAATAGGTATTTTTAACTTACGAACGGGTGATCGGATCTCAATGAAATTTGATATTTAGAAGGATATCGTGGCTCAGAGCTCTTATTTTAAACCCGACCGGATCTGGTGACATTAGGGGGGAGTTGGGAGGGGAAAACCTAAAACTTGGAAAACACTTAGAGTGGAGGGATCGTGATGAAACTTGGTGGGAAAAAAACACGAGTCCTAGATACATGGTTGACATAACCAGAACGGATCCGCTCTCTTTGGGATAGTTGGGGAGGGGTTAATTCTGAAAAATTAGAAAAAATGAGGTATTTTTAACTTACGAACGGGTGATTGTATCTCCATGAAATTTGATATTTAGAAGGATATCGTGTCTCAAAGCTCTTATTTTAAATCCTGACCGGATCTGGTGACATTGGGGGAAGTTTGGGGTGGGGAAACCTAAAATGATGGAAAACGCTTAGATTGGAGGGATTGGGATGAAACTTGGTTGGAAAAATAAGCAGAAGTCTTTCATACGTGATTTACATAATTGGAACGGGTCCGCTCAATTGGGGGGGGGTAATTCTGAAAAATAAGAAAAAATGACGTATTTTTAACTTCCGAAGGAGTGATCGGATCTTCATGAAACTTCATATTTAGAAGGACCTCGTAACTCAGATATCTTATTTTAAACCTCAACCGGATCAAGCGTAATTGGGGGGGGGCAGTTGGGGGGACCGGAAATCTTAGAAAATACTTAAAGCGGTGAGATCAGGATGAAACTGGATGGGAAGAATAGAAACCTGTCTAAGATACTTAACTGACATAACTGGACTTGATCTGCTCTCTTTAGTGGAATTGGGGGGGGGGGACTAATTTTGAAAATTGAGGTATTTGTAACTTACGAAAGGGTGACCAGATCTTAATGAAATTTGATATTTAGAAGGATCTTGTGCTTTAAAGTTCTAAGTTCAAATTCCGACCAGATCCTGTGACATTCGGGGGAGTTGGAGAGGGAAACCGGAATTCTTGGAAAACATGAAAATTGGGTATTTTTATCTTATGAATAGATGATCGGATCGTAATGAAATTTGATTTTTAGAAGGAATTCATGTCTCAGAGCTCTTATTTCAAGTCCCGACCAGATCTTTTGACATTGGGGGGAGTTGGAGGGGGAAATCTTGGAAAAACACTTGGAGTGGAGGAATCGCGATGAAGTGGATAGAATAAACAAATGTTCTTGATACGTGATTGACAGAATCGTACTGGATTCCCTCTCTTTGGGGGAGTTGGGGGGAGGGGTTCAGTGATTTGGCGAGTTCGGTGCTTGTGGACGTGATAGGGCGATGAAAATTGGTAGGCGTGTAAGGGAGCTGCACAATTTGACTTGATAAAGTCGTTTTTACAGATTCGACCATCTGGGGGGCAAAAGGGAGAGGAAAAATTAGAAAAAATTAGGTATTTATAACTTACGAGTGGGTGATCGGATCACAGTGGGTGTATTTATTTGTTATTCTTAGTCTTATATCCACCGAACTGGCCATAAAGGTCATAAAAGTGATAATGATTTTTTTGTCAAAAACATTTAAAAAACTTGAGTATCAATTGAGAGAGGAGTTGAGTCGTTGACTCGTTGATCTTTTGCACCTCTCCTTAAATTAATTTGTTTTTTATTAGAGGTTTTGCTGGTTCAGGGTGCTAGAATAGGTTTGAAAATTAATGTCAAGAAGACTAAGTCGCTTAGGCTAGGAATAAATGAAGATGAAAAGGTGACTTCGGATAACGAAAAGTTGGTAGTATTTTAGTAAAGACGGTGGGAGTAGTGAAGATGTTAAAAGTAGAATAGCCAAGACTCAGGGTGTTTTTTCACAGTTTGAAACTTTTTTTCAAGTCTGGAAGAATACGAAGATAAATTTGCGAACCAAGATTAGAATATTAGAAACTACAGTGATGACAGTGATCGAATATGGTTCCGAAGCAAGGGAGCTCCAAAACACAGAGGAAGATTGGCTAGGATGTTTACCAGAGAAATTGCCTATGGATTGTTTTGAGTACCCGGCTGGATGATCAAACAGAATTTCAAACAGTAGATTGTACGAAAAGTTTGGTTCAATCCCGCCTTCAAGGACTATAATGAGAGAAAGGTTGAGATGGCTAGGGCACGTTCTGTGGATGAAGGGTGACAGATTGCCAAAGATTGTCCATTTCGGCCAACCATCTAAGCCTAAACGGAAAGCAGGTTATCCGCGGTTGGGATGGGAGGATGTCGTAAAGAAAGAGTTAAGAGAAATTGGAACTTCCTGTGAGGTTGTAAAGAGGGAGGCTTTGAGTTGATGCGGATGGAGGAGGAGCTTGCGTAGCTGTGTTGGCCTCTGGCGCCCTGTTGCTGCGGTGAGCTGTTAGTAGTAGTCGAAGGAGATATGCTAGAACAAAGAGAAAGACATTTTCAGATTACTATTTTATGCTTATTTTGCAGTATCTTTTCCTTCTTTTTTCCCATTTTTATCTGTTTTTGAATCGGTTTTCATCAATTGTTATGTTAGTTTTTTCTACATAGCATAAAGCTGTATGACACCATTAAGAGAAGGCTGGGGATGAATAGTCAAAAACGTGAACAAAACCATTAAAATGAGCATAAAATGAGCAGGCGAAGGGGGAGGATGTTTTATTCATATTTGAAAAAAAATTGGGATAATGGAAAGGAAAGTCCTTGTGTATGATATTGGAGGCCGCGATAACGGCAGCAGTCTAACAGAGCTTTGAAACATGGGCCCTTCCAATTTGTCGAGGAAAATATACTTGGGTACGCTCCTTTAGAATTATAAAGGGATAGTTTTATGTACCTGTTTGATAGAACATATATTAAACAGTAAGTTGAAAAGAATGGTTCTATACTACATTCTAGGGCTATAATGAAAGAAAGGCCAAGATGGCTAGGTCTCGTTTTACGTATGTAGGATGATAGATTGCCAAAAATTGGTTTTTTTGGCCATCAATCGTAGGTCATACGAAACGAAGATCGTCCCTAATTGGGATAAGAAGAGATTATATGAAGTATTTGTAGTTATTGAAACTTTATAGTATGGAGTAGAGAGTAAAGCTAGAGAGTATAGATAGTAGAGTAGAGTGTAGTACAGATAGATGGATGGATATATAGATGGATATCTATATATCCATCTTTCTACAGATAGATAGATGGAGAAGGAGCAAGCGCGCCTACTGTGACGTAAGGAAAAGCTCAAGAAAATTTTGAGACAATTTGGATGAAATTTCAGCAAAATTATCTTCTGATTAATATTGAACCTTATGATTTTTTCTTCACTTTAATATATATGTCAACAAAATACTTCCCAAAACGGGTACAGGTTGATATTTCTGCTTGCACTGTATGTTGCCAATTTTAGCAATTCACCAATTTACGTTCGATTTTTGATTTATTTTCAATGCACAAATTTAGGTTGAGCCTCGCCATGAATAGTGCAGCAAGGACTGTAAGGCGTCTATATCTTAAAAAATTATACACAGATTACAGGAGAGAAGCGACCAGGCTCAGTAGTAACCGAAACTCTAAAAAATAGAGTTTCGATACCAATAGTTACATCAAAAGAATCGCATTTTAATGCTGATTTTAAATATATAAGTTTCATCAAGATCAGTTATACTCATCGAAAGTAACGAGCCTCAGAAAATTTGCCTCATTTCAGAAAATAGGGGGAACACCCCCCTAAAAGTCATACAATCTTAACGAAAATCACACCATCAGATTTAGCTCATCAGATAACCTTGATATAGAAGTTTAAAGCTCCTATCCCCAAAAATGTGGAATTTCGCATTTTTTGCCAGAAGACAGATCGCGGATGCGTGTTTATTTGTATTTTTTGTTTCTTTTTTTTTTGTTTCTTTCCCCAGGGGGTGACCGTATCAACTGAGTTGTCCTAGAATGTCACGAGAGGGCTCATTTTAACGAAAATTAAAAGTTCTAGTGCCCTTTTTATGTGACCAAAACAATTGGAGGGCACTTAGGCCCCCTCCCTCGCTCAGTTTTCCCAAAAGTCACCGGATCAAAATTGAGAGATAGCCATTTCATTCACCATAGTCCTAACCTAATAAATTGTCTTTAGGGACGACTTACTCCTCAGCAGTCCCTGTGGGAGGGGCTGCAAGTTACAAACTTTGACCTGTGTTTACATATAGTAATGTTTACTGGGAAGTGTAGAGACGTTTTCAGAGGATTTTTTTATGTTTAGGGGGGAGATTTGAGGGGGATTACGTGGGAGGATATTTCCATGGAGAAACTTGTCATGGGGGCAGAGAATTTTAATGAAGGGGGCGCAGGATTTTCTAGCATTATTTGAAAAAACAGTGAAAAAATAAATATGAAAAGTTTTTCTACTGAATGTAAGGAGCAGCATTAAAACTTAAAACGAACAAAAATTATTACGTATATGAGGAGTTTACTTCCTAGGTATATGTCACTTGTTACGCTAAAGTATTTTTAGTAATTTCAACTATTTATTCTACGACCTTTGTGATTCAGAGCTCATTCTTAAGGAATTGGGACAAAGTTTAAGCTCTAGTGTAAAGAGAAGTTCGTAGTTCGTATAGAAGTTCGTTACGTAAATTCGTTACGTTGTATAGAAGTTCGTTACGTAAATTAATTCGTAAGTTACGCATATTCTTTACCAATGAAAACGTTTGTAAAAAATTAAAAGTTCTACTTGCTTTTTTAAGTAATCTAAAAAATTGGAAGACAACTAGGCCTCCTCCCTCGCTCCTTTTTTCTCAAAATCTTCTGATTAATTGTAATTCATTAATATGCAAATTTCGTTCTAATCATTTATGTGCGGAGAGCCAAGATCAAAACATGTATTAGTTCAAAAAAGTCCTGAAATTAAATATAAAAACAAGTTTTTTTAATGAAAGTAAGAAGCAGCATTAAAACTTAAAACGAACAGAAATTACTCCGTATATGAAAGGGACTTTTCCTCCTCATCGCCCTGCTCTTTACGCTAAAGTTTCTTACTTTTTAAAAAATAGAGTTAAGAGAAAGAGTCAAACCTTAGCTTAAAGAGCGGGGCGTTGAGGAGAGTAAGCCCCTTTCACATACGGAGTAATTCCTGTTCGTTTTAAGTTTTGATGTTGCTCCTTACTTTCATTTAAAAAAAAAAACTGTTTTTTTTTATTTGATTTTTATTGGAAGAGTTCATTGTCACATCCGTCTCATCCTAGCATTCTAATTGCCTCATTCTTCCTTATTACTCTTTCCTTTATTATTTTTTCTCCTTATCGTCTCTCCTTTCCTTGCAAGGCAGTAGGGAAAGATAATACCTGTAAACGTGAGTCACTTCAGATCTAAGATTAAATAAAAAAAAACAAGTTTTTTTTAGCTGAAAGTAAGGAGCGACAGTAAAACTTAAAACAAACAGAAATTACTTCGTATTTGAAAGGGGCTACTTCCTCATCAACGCCCCGCTCTTTACGCTCTTTCGTAAGTTTGACTCTTTCTCTCAACTCTGCTTTTTAAAACAGTAAAAAACTTTAGCGTAAAGAGTGGGGCGTTGATGAGGAAGCAGCCCCTTTCATATACGAAGTAGTTTCTGTTGGTTTTAAGTTTTGATGTTGCTCCTTACTTTCAGCTAAAAAAACTTGTTTTTTTTTAATTAATTTTGAACGTTTTTGAATCAATGCATGTTTTGATTTTGGCTCTCCGCAGAGGAATAATTAACACGAAATTTGCAAGTTTATTTTTTTTTTGGGGGGGGGGGCTAAATGGCTTTCTCATAGTTTTGATCGAATGATTTTGAGAAAAAAAGGAACGGTGGAGGAAGCCTAGTTGCCCTGCGATTTTTGGTTACTTAAAAAGGCAACTATAACTTTTAATTTTTTACGAATTTTTTTATTAGTAAAAGATAAACGTAACTTATAAATTAGCTTACGTAACGAACTTTTGTAATCTCATGTTTCTATTACATATATGAGGGGTTCACCCCCTCGTCAGTACCTTGCTCTTTACGCTAAAGATTAAATTATGTCCCAATTCATTAAGAATGACCCCTGAATCACAAATCCGTAGAATAAACAGTTGAAATCATTAAAAATACTTAGTGTAAAGAGCGAGGTATTAGTAGGAGGTGAGCCCCTCATATGCGTAATAATTTCTGTTCTTTTTAAGTTTTAATGCTGCTTACTTACAGTTGAAAAAACTTCTCATATTTATTTTTGCATTGTTTTTTTTTTAATAATGCTAGAAAATCCTGCGCTCCCTTCATGAAAATTATCTTCCCCCATGAAAAATTCCTCGAAGGAAAGTTCCCCCAACATATCCCCTCTTGTCAACCCCTCCCCCCAACCAAAAAATCCCCCTGAAAACGTCTGTACACTTCCCAATAGCCATTACTATATGTAAGCACTGGTCAAAGTTTGTAACTTGTAGCCCCTCCCACGGGGACTGTGGGGGAGTAAGTTGCCTCCAAAGACACAGTTATAAGGTTTTTCTACTACGCTGAATAAAATGGCTATCTCAGAATTTTGATCCGTTGACTTGGGAAAATAACTAGCGTGGGAGGGGGCCTAGGTGCCCTCCAATTTTTTTGGTTACTTAAAAAGGGCACCATTAGAATGAGCCCTCTCGCAAGATTCTAGGACCACTGGGTAGATATGATCACCCCTGAGGAAAAAAAAAAAAAAAAAAAAACAAACAAATAAACACGCATCCGTGATCTGCCTTCTGGCAAAAAATACAAAATTCCACATTTTTGTAGATAGGAGCTTCAAACTTGTACAAGAAGGTTCTCTGATACGCTGAATCTGATGGTGTGATTTTCGTTAAGATTCTATGACTTTTAGGGGGTGTTTCTCCCTATTTTCTAAAATAAGGCAAAATTTCTCAGTCTCGTAACTTTTGATGGGGAAGACTAAACTTGATGAAACTTATATATTTAAAATCAGCATTAAAATGCAATTCTTTTGATGTAGCTATTGGTACCAAAGTTATATTTTTTAGAGTTTTGGTTACTATTGAGCCGGGTCGCTCCTTACTACAGTTCGTTACCACGAACTGTTTGATAGATTATGGTTGCAGCAATAGCTGCAATCTAGTAAAGTAAGAAAAATAGGACAACGTTCCTTTTGAGCTTTATTAGTGATATTCACCTTATTAACCTTAATACCCTAAAAAGGACGATCCTTAATACCGTTGTTCGTCAACTAAGACTAGCCACAATGCCAGTTGCGGCGGGCTTTAGCTGTTAGAAACACTTTTTTCGCCTCTTTCACTGGCACTGAGTCGCTTAAGCGTTAAATGTAAGTTTTAAGAAAAATCTAGCTACCTGGCTGGGAAGCAGATAATAGTCGAAACCTCGACCATGCCCGTCCCTCTATCATCCCTACCCCTCCTCTACCCATCATATCACCATACCCATCGTCTACATCTCCTTCCTCTACCCATCCCTCTATCATCTAAAACTATGTAGTCTTCGTTCCTGTTGCAGAGATAGTAATTGGTTATGCTAATTTCGTTCTAATACGGTTATGCTAATGAACATAGCATGGGAGCATTGTATAGTACACTACTTTTCACATTGTTCATCTGTGGCACCATTTGGCACCTTGGAAATTACTGCACTTAGGCAGTAGCTTAATTTGGATAACAATATATTAATGCCTACAAAAAGGTTTTGTTTTAAGAGCAACGATGACGATTTTAGTTTAAAAAAAAGTGAGTTAATGATGTGAGTAAATAAACATAACTCCAGACAAGGCCGTTTCTAGGTAGGGAGTTTAGGGGGTTTGACCCCCCTCCCACCTCCTACTCGAAAATATTTGCCAGACAAGTAAAAATATAACAAAAATGCATATAAAAAAATTTGTTGCGTTTTTGAAGTTTGTATAACAGTTCAAAATAGGGATGAAACCTTTTAATCGACAGTGAACAGATATAAAATTTTTAACTGGATATTTCGAACACCAGTTTTCATCATTAGCAGTAATCCGTTCACTGTCGATTAAAAGGTTTCATCCCTATTTTGAACTGTTATACTTTCGTCATGGAAAGGCAGTGTGGTCTTCGAAGTTATCTTTTTTGAAGTTTCTTTTGTAAAGCAAAAACGATTTTGTTTTTATTTTTTTCGATTTTTTTTCGATTTTTTTTTTAGAGGAAGTACGAAATGCAATGCGGAAATATTGGCAGCAGTATGAACCCACTATTGAATCCATGATGCTCAGTGATGAAGCCAAAAATTTAGATCAGATGGAAAAATGGGAAATTCTATCTTATGTCCCAGATATTAGGGAAAAGTCAGTTCTCGAACTTGGAGCCGGAATAGGGTAAGCATTTTTTGAAAGGTTCTCTCGGTAGGTATTATACAGCACAGAAGAAATAGAAAAAAACATGATAAAAATGAATAGTTTCTAAACTCAAGAACGAAAGAAAACTGAAGAGGGAAACCATACTTACCCTTCATTCCATTAAAATGTGTAGAACACTTTTTGCATCCACCTGAAACTTTTTGAAACCAAGGGAAACGTCATGTCCACGCACAGATGGGTGAATGGAAGGTTTAAAAGAATCGAATCCAAATCATATGTAGAGAACGAATTTGACCTTGAATCCCTGTTCTGTACAAGGATTCAACTACGAGCTTGGAGAATAAAGTGTAGCAAAGAATTCTGTTTTAAAACGGAGCATTTTTTTATATTTCTTTTATAAGAAAAAAGAAATCTGTAAATATTCTAAAATAGCAAGCTGCTTAAAAATTAATCTTCTTCAGACTTTGCCCAGTTTATTTTTGAATAAAAGATTCTTTACTGGGAAAGTCCCTCAATTTAAAATACCCTTTCTAAAAAGAAAACCTCAACATTAAAGAAAAAACGAGAATAGGTTGTGATTTGCAAAGTATATATTGACATTTGCTTTCATATGACAGTCAAATTATGTGAAATAATTAAAATGAAATGAAAGAATTAACAGAAAATGCTGATTGGAAGTCCTTCTTAAATGTTAATAAAGAAATACAAGGAATAAAAACTTCGTGATGATGCGAATTGACCGATGGAAATACTCTGGTACTCTTTTTAAGCTTTAAAATTTGTTGTTTTTCAATGAAAATACAAAAAAGGATATTTTTTTCAAAATCTAGGAGGGAGACTAATACCCCCTGCCCCAAATAGAAACCACTGACAGGGCCGTACAGATAAATGTGCATGCTGCATGAACCATCCCATTTTGTGTCTTTGAAGCTATATATAAAAGATAGACTTTTCCAATAAGTGCAAACCTAACTTTCTATTTTTTTTCTTTTACAATGGTCTTTTTTCTCACAATTTTAATTTTTATTTAGTACTGTTATTGTTTATATATTTATGTTTCCTGCAATATATGGGTTGAATGTGATAAACAGAAGGTAGGACGTTATGAAACATAAAACTAAACGTAAGCATAAATCAAGGCTATGTCGAGCTCGTCCAAACGGCCATGATGCTCCGAAAGGTAAGAAATCATCGTCAATAGTATAAATTGTATTCCGAAGATTTCTGATTTCGTTTTCATTACAAACATGTGTTGTTTATGTGCATTTTTTTGCTCGAAAAATGAGCCATAAGGCACCAAGGGTAAATCACAAATTGCAACGAGCCAGACGAACCAGATGAAAGTCCCGATTGTGTGAACCAATTCGCAGCTTGTTAATGATTCTTGTTATTTAAGGAAATTGAGGGAGTAAATTACCCTGTAATTTTTGTGCTTAATTTTCGGTAATGTAATATGTTTGTTAGAGCTAAATGGTCAAGTGAGTTATCTGACATCAGAGTTCTAAATGCGTTTCGCCAGGGCAGTGCCCTACTACCCTTCATTTTCAAATGTCTTCTTGCCAGTGTTCAGACGTCTCTATTTTATCAACAGATCAACATGAGTTTCATTGCCTACGCCAAGGATGAGCTCTTCGTGAGCCGCACTTGGGAGCAGCTTTTGGCAAATTTTGAAACTTTACGGCCGGCACTGGCAGACCGCAACCTTCCCATAAATATGTCAAAGTACGAGTCTATATGTTTCAAAGTTAAGGCCTCTCCCTTCCATTAGAAATGGAAACAACGCCTGTTCCGCGTGTTGAACAGTTTAATTGACTTGCCCTTACCTTTGGCTCGTCACTAATTGCATTTGCTCTTTTATTGTTAACATGGCACTCCGGAACCTACGAATTTTGTCCGGTAAGATTATCATTCCGTACGGTAAGATTGTTCCTAATTGTACACGTTTCAACTGAAGAGGTTCGGTGCTACTATTTCCCGGTTACTGCTCCCCAGCATTTGCTTTTTTCAGTGGTGTTTGCCACATCTTGCGGGAAAAGGAAAAAAAACTTCTGAGGACAGTTTACATTAGGTACTGCAAATACCTAATGTATCTCCCTCGATAAGACCGCAACAGGAAAATTGTCGACAAACGCTGCTGCCAGATACCCCGACACAGCTGAACTTGTGTCTACACCTCCTACGTAAGACACAAAACGCTTTTGGTCCATAAGATCCATTTCAGACCTCTTTTAGTCATATGTGAAGTTCGCTGTCCATTGTCTGTGTATTTTTTTCGTGTTTATTTTTAATTTAATTTTTATCTTGTTATGTTTTTTTTTGTATCCTTTTATATTTTACACTTCATTTTCTCTGCTGTATTTGTGGGTAAGAAATAAATTCATTTATTATAAGACTTTTGTTTCAATATGGTTCTGGAGTCCTTTATTTAAATCAGTCAAAAAATTAAAAATCCACTCAAGAAGCAGAGCTTCTCTGTGAGGGGAAGGATAAGACATAACATAAGGTAAAAAAAAGATAGTTCCATGCAGCAGTCCTATTACATAAAAGACGCACGAATAAACCTTCTTGTAGAACTCCATTTTAATCTCTATCTTTTTCTTGAAGTGAGCCAAATTACTACAGCGTTTTGTTTTATCGTCTAATAGAGACACCCGTCCCCTAATAGCTGCCGGTCTAAAATTCCATCGACATCATTAATAAATCTAAATAACTCTTTTAAATTGTCTGTCAAATCGTCTGTGATGGGAGGGAGAGGGCAAGACCAAAGACCCTCTCTTTGTGTGCGTACTCTTGAATTGCATCGAATTAAACTCTCTTTTCTCTGTGATCCCATCTATTCATTTTATCGGAAATCAGGATTTTGAGCATTGAATGGTTGAATTTTGATTTCTTTTAAATTGAATTTTGAGTGGATACAAAAATGCATGATAATTCATGCACTCTTTTCAGCCAGATGCCTTTCTACTTGAGGCAGGAGCTTCACGGACATAGTGGTCTGACCATATACACGTGTAGACGTAAATGTCTAGCTATGCATTCAGATTACCACCGCCTTATGGGCAGGTTGCTTTATTAGTAGCTAAATTTTATATCCAGATAGACTCTTGAACGACGAAGTGAGGAGAAGGTATGGGGATCGCCCACTTGTCCCTAATATTGTTAAGCAGAGGAGACTGAGATGGTTCAGTCACACAGTGTGCAGACCAGATGACCAAATAAGCAAAAGATCCCTCAGATGTCTGCATGGAACCACTACCGGCATGGAAGAGGAGAACAGGATAAGAAAAAGACGTGGCTCGCGACAGCAAAGTCTTATCTGGAGCAAGTGGGTGGGTTCAGAAAATACGGCCATTATTGGGATCGTCAGTGGCTGGAGATTATGGAGCCTGTCATTCTGGAGCGAAACCTCTCGAAGAAGACATATCGTCGTCTGCTGGGTGCCAGGGTAAGCCTGGACACGGCTTGAAGTGTAACAAGTACAAGTAAGTAAGTAAGAACTATGTATGGCTGTACGACAGAATTAGGAGTACTTGATTAGCATTAGAAAGATATGTTAACTAATGATGTTCTATTTTAGTTATGTCAATGCTGAACAAAAAGTTTATTAAGATTAGTACTGTTCTATTTTTAGCCGATTTACTGAACAGCTGGCTGCTGTTGCTGCTCAAGTAACTGCTGTCGATTTTATGGAAAGTTACACCCAGCAAAATCGAGAAAGAAACTCAAAGTTTGACAATATTGACTTCCTTCGGGCAGATGTTACTGAACTCGAACTACCTTCCTTTAAATATGACGTGATTTTTAGCAACTGGCTTTTAATGTACTTAGATGACAATGAAGTTCGATTACTGGTCAGAAAGATGTTAACCTGGCTTAAAGATGATGGCTACCTTTTCATAAGAGAATCATGCTTTCATCCATCGGGTAAGCCTTTCCAAGCTTGTTTTGAATTTCTCTCGGTACTTGTATGATATGGTATCGACCACTCAAATTGTTCTTCCATTGATGCGCTGTAAACCGGTTTCTTTGGCTAGTTTCTATCAACTTAGCATGAGACGAGACAAAAGCAGGTAACAGAATAGATGAGAAATATATAATTTGGGCTATATATTTTCACATTAGGTGGGGATGGGGGTAAGGTATTTGGACAATGTAAAGTTAGAAAACCATTCTTACTTCATAATATGCAGAAAAATGATAGTTAGCACATTTTGCACGCAGACCTGTTGTACTTCACCCACCCATCCTTTAATGTGTAAACATATAGTACAAATTTGTTTCGGAAGTATAATATTTTTATCATATTAAGGTATATTTTATTAGGGTTAACCTAACTTCTCTTCTTGAGTGGTCGGGTCTATATCATACAAGTACCTTTCTCTCTTTCTTCTATTAGATGAGAGACAGAACGGCATGAAACTATAAACAAAGTGATCACGGAGGATGTAGAAAACCAGTTGAGACAACGTAAATGTTTATTTTAAAAAAAGCTAAAAAAAAGCTAAAAAAGTCTAACATCGTGTTTTCCTCCATGAAAGAGTGCTAAAAATTAACTATCATAGATTTTTCTATAGACTATAGACGAATGTGTTTAAGTCACCAACTGGGATACTTTTTAATTTCATGTTAGATTTTAAGTTTATTTTTGGACTATTTTTGCCAATAACTAGCATCTGTTAGTAATGTAGGCTATAGCCAAGATAGCGTTTGGTAAAACAAAGTGGTGATCAACTTTTACCACTACCACACTCTTGCACACACGTGGGCTAGGTCCCGCTCCTTCTTTCTTTTCCCCTGAAAGAAATGAATGATCTCCGTTTCTTAGCCTTAAAACATGCATCGACCCTGTCGTTCCTGACAACATATTCAACATTTTTAACATTTGCCTAGTACGCGCAGCAGGAGGAAGTAACTCTATCTCCCTCCCTGATTTTGCCGTTCGACAATTCTGGTTGAAACGACAGTCACGAAGTTTTGACCCTATGCCTGGAGGCAACAGGGGACTAGTTGCCGATTGACCACTTTTGACCCTTGAAGGGGTACTGGAACTTCCAATTTTCGGCCGTATGAGCTTCCTTTCAGGTTTCTAAGGACGTGCGGTCTAAACAAGGTTTCCAAGAAACAAAATGGGTGGGACACATGCACATGGCGCTCTTTACTAAGTCAGCGTTACTACGTTAGCTATTATTAAAAACGTGGAAAAGTGACAATAAGAACAAAACTTAATAAAATTAAAAAAAAAATTCTTTCCAAGCTCGGATTTCAATACTTTTTACATAGAAGCGTTCAGATTCATAATTGATCTTGGATTCAGAATTGATAACCTTTTGGGTCATATTACCCCAAATCTGTTCTGAAGATACTATTAGCAACAGTTCTTAGTCATAAATCCAAGACTTTTTTGAGATGTACTACTTGAAAAAACACTGAAATGGCTGGATTATATAAAATTATAAAAAAAAAATTACTAAAAAAGTCATACAAATCTTGATATTTCGGAAGAGAGGCATGGATATTAGGCCACTGCCGCTATGCACGTATCTATTACCGACTATTAAAAATATTTTAAGCTCATTAAATAGCTTATTTGCTTCCTCGAAAACTTGACTACGTTTATTTCTATTCTTCGCCATTTATTTGTTTTTTTTTTGTTCATTAATTGTCAACCAAATCGCAAAACATTTTTCCTCGTATACCTTTTATGACTTAATTAGTTTATAAACTTTCTCTTTCAAAACTGCATCTAATTGGGGCAATACAATTCCTCAATAAATTATCTCGTCATTAGCAAAATGCCCCCTCGGTTATATTCCTTTTTGACAGCTAATTTTAGAAGCAGTGAAATTAGTCTAGGAGAATGACATGTAATAAGCATAGAAAATTAACACATTTCACAGGATCCCTTTAAAATTCTCAAATATGTAAAAAGAATCACAACTTATTGTGCTTTAAAAACTTTTACACAATATTAGGCAACCTATAGATCAATAATATGACTGTTATTCTTTGAAAAAAAGATTATGGTAATTGTCCATTATTCAAGAACACCAAGAATTTGGATCTGCAATACCAAATAATACCCGATTTATTGCTGTCTGTACTAGGGGAGAATTAGCTTCGGCTCAGAGGAAAACTACATTGGAGCTATATTGTAATTAAATATTTAGTTGGTATTTTGATTAGTTTAAGTTACATTTTACATGCAGACCCGTTATACTTAATACTACCCACTAATGTGCAAATATACAGTCCAAATTATATATATATCCTATGTATCTCCCAAGCGTCTCTGTTGTTTCAACCAATGTACCTTTAAATTGAATCAACTTGTGTGTTTTTTGAGTAATGGACAAGTACCAAATGTATTCCTCGATATAATCAAAATTCTTCATCGGTTGGAAATTCCAAGTATTTCATAGCTCAATTTCTGCACGATTTATGCTCAAAACTTGGCAATTTTCTAAGGAGGCCTATTTCCTAGCTCATTCTTACAACGATTCATGGTTCTTCTTGAAAACAAAGGCAAAATTTATATGGAAATGCCAGTTGAAATTTTCTAAGTGTTCCCTAGCTCAATTTCACCATGATTTATGCTCAAAACTTAGCATAAAAAAATAATATATTTTACAGGGTTGCTTTGAACACACCTTTCAATATAATTACAACTGTGTACCCCAAAATTTGAAGATAACTTAAGGCTAGTATTAGTTCAATAACGTTCAGTTTAATTAAAATCCATACCAAGTTGTAATTTTTTGGCGTCCTGCCAATCTCCCCGTCTTATTGTATATTCATGCCCGTTAATTATACACTACCCTTAGGAGATACCCCGTAATAAATGTACACGAGTTTATCATTTTTTCTCATTATCACATGGTAGGGGAGATATGCTATTTTTGTCAAAATCAGTTTTACATATAAATTTATCAAGCTTGGTCGGTTGTTACCAAGGTCAGTTGGTCAGTTGTGATGACTGATGCGATAGGAATCCTCGCATCTTAACCATTCCAGGAGCAAATGAATTAGTAAGTAACGTTACAACGATTTTTATTTTTCTAATCTTTTTTGTACGTTTTGCTCTCATGTAAAGGTACCTTGGTTTTGTTACAGTTGTTGTCAAGTGGATTTTATCTTTTTCTGGATAAAGCTCCTTAGCCCCCTCCCCAGAAAAAGTAAAACATCCCTCCTTTTACATTATACCAGTCAAAGTAGCATCGTGTGGTCTAATTGTATATTGTGATTGTATTTTTCATATAGGCTACCCTGCCTATTATGCTCGAATACCTCATCTATTAAGAAGTACATTTATTTGAAGTATATATTTCCTGTCACACAAAGCTTTGTGTTTAGGCTACAAATACGAGTTTTTAACATTTTTAATTTTTATTTAGCAGTAGGCGTGGTAAAATTATAGTTTAGAAGCTTTTGTTGATGACTCATAGGCATCAAATCAACATTTCAGTTGCTTGGCCTTTTTTGTAGGGAAATGTAGCAGGCTTGGTGCATAACCTTACGGCAGCGAAAACCAAGCTTTGGACCCCATATCGTCCAAAACTTGGGGGTTGGGGGGGGGGGGGGGGGTAAGTACAGCGGGGCTGCATGCAAAATGTAACCTAATCAAAATACCAACTGAGTATCTACTAAAACATAGCTACAGTGTAGTTTTCCACTGAGCCGAAGCTATTTATCTCCGTATACAAAAAGCAATAAACCGGTTATTGTCTGGTTTTATAGATCCAAATTTTTGAGTGTGTACTGGCTAACAGATAAGTACTATCCACTGGCTACTGCTACCATAGTATAAGAATTCTTGGTGATAGAAAAATTCTGATTGTATTTTCAAATTTAGTTTAGAAGGTTCCACTTGGCAGGAGAATTTATTAAACTTTATTTGAAAAGAATATACTGCATAGCCAGGCACATACACAAGAATTTTTCGGGGGGGGGGCAAAACCTTCGTTAATTGACTTCTTGCTATCTCGGAAAGGGTTTAGGTTAGAAAAATGAAACTTTCAGGGATGAATCTACAGACTAAAGTATGTCCCGTGAAGGTATTTTAAAGTACCCACCTCCACTCCTTCTCCCTTTAGAGGGCCCTGAAATTTGCCTACATGACAGGTAGAATTTTGACAAAACAACATTTTACCTTAATTTTCAGTTACCAGTTACCCCTCCCCCCCCCCTGCGTATGTGCCTGTGTAATTTTTATTAGATTGAAAAAAATAGCTATAATGGGCTTCCAAGAGACCGGTTTATCTGTAAGGTTTCGCTTTTACTTTTTAAAGATATGAGGCACATACAAAAATCGATAGGCTATAGTAGACACGAGGAAACAAGAAAAGATGCAGGTTCACTTCTGGCGGAGACTTTTGGACATGCGTCAAAGATTGTATGGTACGATTTCTCTCCCAGCAAATTAAGCTTAGTTTATTTTGGCCGGTGTTTCCAAGCTGACAACTTGGTTTCAGTTGAATTTGGTTAGTAACCAGACTTAGCTATAGTTTGTTCACAGCCGGTCTTCTAGCTCTCGTGGACAGTATCCAAAAAGTTACTTTTTTGGTACTTGTCTGTTAAAAAAACACACCTAAGAGGTGAAGTTAAGTTAATTCTACTGAAATATAACAAAACTTGATGATAAAATAATACAAATCTTCTCAGGCTCGTAACTTTTGATGGGTAAGACTAAACTTCATGAAACGTATTTATTTAAAATCAATATAAAAATATCGATTCTTTTGAAGTAACTATTGGCATCAAAATTCCATTTTTTAGAGTCTCGGATACTATTGAGCCGGGTCGCTCCTTACTACAGTTTGTTACCGCGAACTGTTTGATTAGCTGTATTTGGGGAGATGAGAAATGAAGCAGGTCATGCAGAACGCATTATATTGAATACGTAACCTAACCCCTAACCACCTCTATACATTGAATATTTAATGAAAATATACATAAATCGTAGTTTTTCTCACTCAGAATGAGCAAATCATAACCAATTCCAGATAGGCAAACTGGTTTCTGTCAGATCTTACATAGCGTAATTCTTGAGTGTGCTTTGTTTAGTAAACAAGTACTCCTTTTTATAAGGTCAATATATAAAGGTCGTTATATATAGGTCGTTAATTATAACTTTGTAAGGTCGTTAATTTTCGGACATTTAAAAAAACGGCATTCGGTCAAGTCTGTCTTGTGGAGTAGTTGTGAAAGCGAGTGTCGGTGTCAGGGGGTCGGACCGAGAGTTAGTAGTGTTTATAGGACAAAGATTAGATACAAAATATATACGTATGTATAATTTTCGATCAATGTTGTTTACGGCGAGTGCCGTACCAACTCGCAAAATCCCCAAATTTTTATATATAGCCTAGCCAAGGCCTAAATCTGGCCTCATTAAGGGAGACGGGTCATGAGTGGTTGAGATGGAATTACAGCGACAATGATTATATTATTTGGAAACAATATTGAATGGGGAATTGAAAGGAATCAAATAATTTTTCTCCTATAAGAAAGATTAACCAAAACTATTGCACTTTGTAATCGAGCCAGAACAGTAATTAATGTATGGGAGGGGCTCCGGGGGAGGAGAGGCGCGACTTCCCTTCCTCAAAACTGCCCTGTAGATTGCTTAATAGCTGGATGGATTAGCAATACAAGGCTTAGTGCGAAAAGCTTGGTAAAGTTTACCGCATTTTGGAATTAATAGATTAATAGTAGGTACTTTTGTCTTATAGCCACCACACTCAAGATCTTGTATTGTAAACATGAGACAATAACCGGTTTTCATGGTCTTTGTACCAGACAATATCAACTTTGCCTTGGTGGGAAACTATATTGTAGCTATATTTTATTTAAATATTTAGTTTTTTTTTAGTTTAAGTTACGTATTTAATATAATGCAGGCACCCCCCTCCATAATTCTTTGTTGTAGTTTTCATAATTTTGTTGATAAGTTCTTATATTTTCATTATATTTTGTTTATTTCATTAGCATTAACCAAACTTCACTTCTCGACAGAGCTTGAGTGTGGTGGCTAAGACACAAGTACCAAATAGTATTTAATCCCAAAATAAAGCCTTTGGGACCAGGGGCGTAATTTGCTATATTGAAGGGGAGGCAAATGCCCCTACCAAACCTCAGTTTGCCCCCTCCCCCTCCTAGACCCCGGTCTACCCCCCAGATGAAATTTAGAATTTTCAAAAATCTTATCAAAACTAAGATAAGCCTGCGTAATTCAAGCATCCACAGAAATGGGTCGGTTTTCCTTAGTGTATCTTTACCTATATGTTTTTTTTTAGTTTTCACTTGATTTGGAAAAATTGGCTCCAAATTTGCCCCCTCCTCCGGGATTTCGATGAAATTACGTCACTGTTTGGGAGGTGCTTAAATTATTTTGTTTTGAATCTAGGAGAGCAGTTGCATTAAACGATCGTGGAAACAGGCCCATGGTCAACCGCAACATAATCTGTTATCAGCCATAGGAATATACCTCTTTGATGCGGCTTATTATGGCCCTACGCCATGTTCTTCTCTCACATCAATGATTTCATGGCGTCATAACAGATAGTAAATCGTCCTTAAATCTCAAGAAAGTCACATTTTGATTTTTCTGCGCACAGGGGTTTAGCGACGGTTTCTCCCAGTACAGAGGTTGGTCTTCTCTTTTAATAAACCACGCTTCAAGCAATAAAAGTTAAATAACGACAAAGACCACGCTGCCTTTCCATCACAAACACCAAAAACAAGAAGAACAATATGGATTTTTTAAAGACAGTGGGAAACAAATTCCAATGAATATTTCGGTCCTATGTCCAAGGGCCGTCCTCAGCAATACAAATAAGAAAAAACAACTTACAAGAGGATAAAATCAATGAAACTAAATTGAACAGTTTTTCAAAACAGTCCCAGCATCCTTACCTCGGCGAAGTTCAACCAGGACTGATAAATAAATTGTTACGAAACGAGGCAATTCATTGAAATGAAAGAAATTGATTTAAAAACACGTTTCTAATGCCAGCCTAGCTTTTTTCGCTGCTGATCTTATAGGTCTATTTGTGACAGGTTCTGTGTTAATATCTATTGGTTTTTTGTAATATTTCGTAAGGTCATTTTTATTAAATTTGTATATAGAGCAATAATGTGTATTAATGTTTTTAATTGTAATGTATGAGCAAATCGCTCTTCAGTATATGCATAAAGTATAACAAACAAAAAGAAGCTAAAACAGTGTTTAATCATATTAAAACTAGTAGGGACAACTCTTTCCTTTCAATTAATTTAATGGCAAACATCTAAGACAACGGTAAAAAGCGGCGAGAAGAAAAGAATCGGTCTGGAAAATTCATTGAGCGTATATAGTTTGAGTTATTTCTTTTGCAGATTAGGAGGGGGTGCTGGTAAAGTAATGTGCTTTAAAATGATACAATTAAATATGTTAGAAAGTTTAAAAGTAGTTCCCAAAATTTTATAGTTTCCTGTTGGAGAAGATAACCACTGAATTATAATTATTAAAGTTAAAAAGAACTGTGTAATGCAATATGTCACTATTATTGTTCGTTTCATGGTTTTTATACAAGTCTTTTCATATAACCAATATTTTTTTTACCTTTTCCATGCGACAAAAATTTCGTATTAAAGCTATACTTTTAATAAAAAAAAATTAGTAGCACTTACAGCTGTAGCCAACGTTTATCAACAATATTTTAAGTGAAAACCTAAAAAGGTTATAAGAAAACCTTTTTATGGCCAAATTTTGTCATTTCAGTTTGTAATTAATCAGTCATATCATTGAATTTCAAATAAAAAGGGAAACTTGGACAAGATAACAGAATTTAGTTTGATAGCTTAAGCTGATTTAATCTATCTTTTTATTTTACTTGCCATTAGTCGTGTGCATAAATTTACTGGTGCGTTGATGGTCGTACGATATAGAACTGGTTTTTTTTTAGCCTATAGTTGAAATGCAGTTCCAGAAGGATTGTGACTTACCGGTTTTGTTGCTAATTGAAGCTGTTTTTTATGCTTAGAAGCAACTGGTTAAGAGAATCGGTGACGTTAGTTCGCAAAATTGGAGGGAGAGGCAACATTTATTTCGACTAAGATATAAGTGGGGCACTTATAGCCAACAATAGAAGGAGCAGGATTATCACCATTTCGAAGCTTTTTCTGGTCTACCTAAGCAATTTCTTAGCTGTGGGCCTGACACGTACACAGGGGGTACCTTCGGGCTCGCCCCCCCCCCCCCCCGAAATTTTGTGAAATGTTTAATTTCCTCATAGTTTCTTGGGATTTCTGGCAAAAGTAGGACATTTATTAAAAATCTAGATACATGTGTGAAGCCTTTTTTGGGGATTTTACAGCATGCAATTATCCGGTCAAGTCACTGCCCCTCTTTGAAGTAATTAGCAATTGTACTGTTATTTTTTTTGGAAAGAGTTTGATTTCCACAGCAAAATAGAATTATCCTTGATAATTCTTTTGAGGCTTCAGTCTTCTTCCCCCCGTCCGCTAAAATACTAAAAATTAGTAATTCTGTAAAAGTAAAAGTAATTCTGTATTTTCCGATATACTTCCTTTTTGTATTACTAAATAAAAACAGTGCTACTTTATACCTGCTGTTTCGAAGGTTTTGCCCCTCCCCCCCTCCGAAAAAATTCCTGCGTACGTGCCTGCTGTGGGGTTCCCGGGCTATCAATATCCACGAAATTTTTAGTTAAAAGCAAATGGGAAATGAATAGCTCTTTCGATATCAATTTATTTGCCAGACCCCAGAAAAGACTCAAGATATCCAGGAAAGGAGATGCCCCTCCTTCAAGAATTGCTTATATCTATTTTTGATATGTGTTTTATTGTTGTTTTCTTAGGGAATATCAAGATTGGCGAGAATCCAACATTCTATCGAACTCCAACTGAATATTTTAGAATTCTTCAGAGTGAGACATCCCCTTCTGGAATTTCTAACTTACGGTCTGTCTTCGTTCTAAAGAGAGCTACCTCTGTGAAAGCCTATATCAAGGTAAGTGGGTATTTAATTCAAAAAGCACAGAAAAATACAAAAACCAATAAAATTAAAAAAATAATAGAATGATTAATAGAAAGTCCTTGATTTTTAGGAAATAAAAATGTATCCAATAACTCGGCTAAAGCAATTCAAAAGACTTCAAAGTTCTTTTTTTTAATATGAGTTATAGTGTCTCTGTTATTCCTAGCAATAATTGGGAAAATCGGCTTTGAAATCAAAATTAAATTGGCATGGGCCGTTTCTTCAAATCGGTAACATTTTTGTTCATTTTGAAATATAGTACATGTCACCTACCGCTATTTAAATTCGAGTAAACTTTTTCGTTATTGCACCATATTAGGTCAGCTTTGTACGCTGTTGTTTGCTACTATGGTTGGATCTATGTTGTAGATTTTCACATCTTTCAGGTTTGGTGGTTCAGGTGTTGGTTCCCAAGAATCACCATTTATAGTAACTGCAACTGCAAATTTTTGTTTTCTGAGCCTTTCAACAGACATTGTATTATATAAATAGCTGATGCGTTGGAAACTCAACAATCTTATTTATTCTATGCATGACATCATGTAAAAAAAAGGCTAATATGATGTAAGACTTCTGGCCTATCTAGATTTTTTATGCGAAAATATCTTCAGCGGCCACTCTTGGCTTTTACTGCCCCATTGTTTGTTTAAATTACGGCTTAGTGAACCATAGATACATCTAAGGGGCCTTATGGGGATGAACCCCCCCCCAAAAAAACAAGTTTTTAAAGGGTACTGTCCTAATTATTACAAAAAATTGAATTTCCTTAATTCTAATAGTCATTTTTGTTCTTTTGATTCTTTTTTTGTTTCTTCCCTCGGCAAAATCTTGCCTCTTTACTCTAAGGATTGAATTTTTGTCAATTGTTTTTTAGATCTACTGCTCAAACACAAGGACCGTTAAATCAGAATGAAAAGTATTTTTAAAATGCTATAAAAGTTTAGTGTAAAGACGAAATAATTTCTGTTCCATTTAAAGTTTAAATGTTTCTCTTTACTCTCATATTAAAAAAACTTGTCTTTTCTAGTTTATTTAGTGAAAAAGAAGAAGACAATACTGAACTGTTAGTGTTACATATATCCAGTGAATTAATGTACTTGATGTATAAACTATTTCTTTTCTTATCTGATTTAATTTTTTCATGCTCCTCTTCAAATTCAGTATGAGTGATCCTTTGGCGACTACTATTTATATTATTTCTTAGCAATGTGACAGCTCAAAAGGAGCTATGTTGCATAGTTTAAATTATATGAAAGGGTTGAAAAACTAGAAAAACAATTTCAAGATTTTTCGGCTCGTATATGCTGTTTCTATAAAGATCGCAATAGAAGTAAGCCATTTCTCTTGGCTTAGAAACTTACTTCATGGTAAAAAGTGTGGTTAAATTTCATTTGTATGCATTTGTAAAGTATTTTTTAAAAGCTAATCACACTACTCCATATCTATGGACAGGCACATAACTCCGCCTTTGAAAACCCTGATTGATTTTAAAACTGTTTTTGTGAAATTCTAAGTCAGCAAAAATGGCTAAAGTTTTATAGTCACAAAATTTTCGGCAAGTTCCCCTATTTCTCTGTGGTCCTACTTTAAGGGATTTTTTGATTACAGTTTCCTAGCTCATATTCAACGTTTGAACATGCCAATTATAAAAAAAATCTTATCTTTCCATTTATTTTAGGCAGAAGCTAATTCAAATTGACTCTACTTTTTTCCAAAGACATTGACAAAAATGCCACGTATAATTCAATAGTTTTATTTGAAAAATATTTGAATCGAAATGGAATAGTTGTGGGCATCAAGCCATGGCTAATTGTAGAAAAAGCCAAGACAGATAGTCCAATTGAGTGAGAAGCAAATCTGGCATTACTTCCCCCCCCCCCCTTATTAGGATTGTATAAAAAGGAGGTTAGTTCATTTGTTAATAGATATGTATAATCTATTATCCGTCCATGCATCATTGCTAGGGCAGTAGAACCAAGGTAGATAGGCATAGAGCTAATATTGTGATAGAACCTATAGTTTTCTTATAATGTTTGATTGATTTAACTTGGTGTTTTACTCGTGCTCAGTGTTTTAACTTCCATTTTAAATAGGCTACGTATATATTTCTATTTATGTCTGCATTTCAAATCAACTGTGCTTTTACTAAGGAAATTTACATATCCAGGATTTTTTTCGAGGGGGGGGGGGTGACCAAAAACATGTTACAAATCGCAACAAAAATTTGTTTATATTTTTTTTGTTTACTTTCGTACGAGTCGGATTAAATTTCAAAAGGGATTCAAACCGGACGACCCCACGCCTGGATACGACCCTGCTTATATCTTTCTATTTATTTCTGGCAATATGCCAATGAAAATCAGTTGTGCTTTACTAAAGAACATGAGACCTCAGTATATAATCACCTAGGTCATATTCAATGTTTCAACTATCTTTCTATTTATTTCTGGCAATATGCCAATGAAAATCAGTTGTGCTTTACTAAAGAACATGAGACCTCAGTATATAATCACCTAGGTCATATTCAATGTTTCAACTATCTTTCTATTTATTTCTGGCAATATGCCAATGAAAATCAGTTGTGCTTTACTAAAGAACATGAGACCTCAGTATATAATCACCTAGGTCATATTCAATGTTTCAACTATCTTTCTATTTATTTTCAGGCAAAAGCTAATCCAAATCAGTTGTGCTTTTTACTAAAGAAAATGACACATTCCGAAGAGCAGTATGAAAGCTTTCAAGCCTTTTTAGATGAGAATCAGTACAGCAGGAGTGGTATTTTGCGATATGAACGCATTTTTGGGCCTACATTTGTTAGCACAGGTGGCCTGGAAACGACAATGGTTTGTAGATCCTTATTTGAATTTTTCATATTTATCACCAACGGAACGACAATGGTTTGTAGATCCTAATTTGATTTTTTTTTATATTCAGCACTAACGAAACGACAATGGTTTGTAGATCCTAATTTGATTTTTTTCATATTCATCACTAACGAAATGACAATGGATTGTAGATCCTAATTTGATTTTTTCAAGTTCATCACTAAATGATAAGAGCTCTCCTTTCGTAGATATTTACTATCCACACAATTTAAAAAAAAATAGTGAACAGACTAAACAAAATGAAATTGCCGGCAATTAATCGTCAACATTTGATTTTTTTCATATTCATCACAAAATGATAACAGCTCTCATTTCGTAGATATTTACTATCCACACAATGTAAAAAAAAATAGTGAACAGATTAAACAAAATGATATTGCCTATAAGCGGTAAAAAAAGAAATTAATTGTCGACATTTGATTTTTTCATATTCATCACTATTTGATAACAGCTCTCCTTTTGTGGATATTTACTATCCACACAATGTAAAAAAAGAGTGAACAGACTAAAGAAAATGATGTTGCTCTGTAAGCGGTAAAAAAAGAAATTAATTGTCGACATTTGATTTTTTTCATATTCATCACTAAATGATAAAAGCTCTCCTTTCGTAGATATTTACTATCCACACAATGTAAAAAATAATAGTTAATAGACTAAACAAAATGATGTCGCTCTATAAGCGGTAAAAAATAGAAATTAATTGTCGACATAACGGAAAAAAAATAATATCAGTGAAATAAGAAAGGAGTAGAAACGAAAAAGAGAGTTAACCATGTAGTGTTTAATCCAAATCTTTTTTTTTTCTTTTAGTTTGCTTATCTGGTGCATGACTAAACATGTGTAGAATATGTAAACAGAAAATAACCAAAGTAAAATATGAAAAAAACAAGATAATTTGTATTTTGAATAGCTTCCTGTAAAGTGTAAGCTGTTCAAAATACAGTGTACTGGGGTCGGGTGCGCATGTAGGAGCTTTGTTTTTGGAAAAGGTTGGGATAGGAGGATATTATACCTTTAGAAAAATAAAATTATATTAAATTTTGAAAATACTTGATAAATCAAAGATTTATTAAATTTCATAAGTTGCAGGATTCGCAATTTTCTCCTCGATTTCTTTTTTTCTTACCTCAGTCGATTTAAAAACTATTTAAATTAAATAGTTAACATTTAAATTAATTTTGAGAGAGATTTTAATTAGTAATTAAAATTACGAAACGAGTCGATTTTGGCCTACATTTGTTAACACAGGTGGCTTAAAATTGACAACAGTCTGCAGATGCCAACTCTAGTTGTTCCATGTTTGTCACTAAAAGATAAGAGCTATAGTATAGGCTTTAATTATTTATTATCCATAAGATGTCTGAAAGTTCTGGTGAAAACAATGAACACACAGCTGTCGTTCTACTGTAAGCAGTAATAAGTCAAATAAAAAGTGATTGTCAAGATTAAAATAAATATATTTAAATAATTAAATAGGATATTTCAAGCTTTGCTTCAGGTTTTGTTATGTTTATTGTTGATGGACAAACCCTTTCTTTCTTAAAACAAAATTAAAAAAATAAACGAGATAAACATAAAACCGAAATAAATCCAATAGTTAAATAAGCCTGAAAATGTTTTTCAGTCACAGGCTTCAGTGTTACTCTACTATAAGCAGTAATAAGTCAAATAGAAAGTGATTGTCAAGATTAAAAAAATATATGTAAATATTTAAATAATATAGTTCAAGCTATGCTCCAGGTTTTGTTATGTTTATTGTTGATGGACAAATCCTTTCTTTCTAAAAAAATAAACGAGAAAAACATAAAACCGAAATAAATCCAATAGTTAAATAAGCCTGAAAATGTTTTTCAGTCACAGGCTTCAGTGTTACTCTACTATAAGCAGTAATAAATCAAATAGAAAGTGATTGTCAAGATTAAAAAATATATGTAAATATTTAAATAATATAGTTCAAGCTATGCTCCAGGTTTTGTTATGTTTATTGTTGATGGACAAACCCTTTCTTTCTAAAAAAAAAAAATTAAAAAAATAAAAGAGAAAAACATAAAACCGAAATAAATCCAATAGTTAAATAAGCCTGAAAATGTTTTTCAGTCACAGGCTTCAGTGTTACTCTACTATAAGCAGTAATAAGTCAAATAGAAAGTGACTCTCAAGCTTAAAATAAATATATGTAAATATTTAAATAAGATATTTCAAGCTTTGCTTCAGGTTTTGTTATGTTTATTGTTGATGGACAAACCCTTTCTTTCTTAAAACAAAATTAAAAAAATAAACGAGAAAAACATAAAACCGAAATAAATCCAATAGTTAAATAAGCCTGAAAATGTTTTTCAGTCACAGGCTTCAGTGTTACTCTACTATAAGCAGTAATAAATCAAATAGAAAGTGATTGTCAAGATTAAAAAAATATATGTAAATATTTAAATAATGTAGTTCAAGCTATGCTCCAGGTTTTGTTATGTTTATTGTTGATGGACAAACTCTTTCTTTCTAAAAAAAAAAATTAAAAAAATAAACGAGAAAAACATAAAACCGAAATAAATCCAATAGTTAAATAAGCCTGAAAATGTTTTTCAGTCACAGGCTTCAGTGTTACTCTACTATAAGCAGTAATAAGTCAAATAGAAAGTGATTGTCAAGATTAAAAAAATATATGTAAATATTTAAATAATATAGTTCAAGCTATGCTCCAGGTTTTGTTATGTTTATTGTTGATGGACAAATCCTTTCTTTCTAAAAAAATAAACGAGAAAAACATAAAACCGAAATAACCCCAATTTTTAAATAAGCCTGAAAATGTTTTTCAGTCACAGGCTTCAGTGTTACTCTACTATAAGCAGTAATAAGTCAAATAGAAAGTGATTGTCAAGATTAAAAAAATATATGTAAATATTTAAATAATATAGTTCAAGCTATGCTCCAGGTTTTGTTATGTTTATTGTTGATGGACAAACCCTTTCTTTCTAAAAAAAAAAATTAAAAAAATAAACGAGAAAAACATAAAACCGAAATAAATCCAATAGTTAAATAAGCCTGAAAATGTTTTTCAGTCACAGGCTTCAGTGTTACTCTACTATAAGCAGTAATAAGTCAAATAGAAAGTGACTGTCAAGCTTAAAATAAATATATGTAAATATTTAAATAAGATATTTCAAGCTTTGCTCCAGGTTTTGTTATGTTTATTGTTGATGGACAAATCCTTTCTTTCTAAAAAAATAAACGAGAAAAACATAAAACCGAAATAAATCCAATAGTTAAATAAGCCTGAAAATGTTTTTCAGTCACAGGCTTCAGTGTTACTCTACTATAAGCAGTAATAAGTCAAATAGAAAGTGATTGTCAAGATTAAAAAAATATATGTAAATATTTAAATAATATAGTTCAAGCTATGCTCCAGGTTTTGTTATGTTTATTGTTGATGGACAAATCCTTTCTTTCTAAAAAAATAAACGAGAAAAACATAAAACCGAAATAAATCCAATAGTTAAATAAGCCTGAAAATGTTTTTCAGTCACAGGCTTCAGTGTTACTCTACTATAAGCAGTAATAAATCAAATAGAAAGTGATTGTCAAGATTAAAAAAATATATGTAAATATTTAAATAATATAGTTCAAGCTATGCTCCAGGTTTTGTTATGTTTATTGTTGATGGACAAACCCTTTCTTTCTAAAAAAAAAAAATTAAAAAAATAAACGAGAAAAACATAAAACCGAAATAAATCCAATAGTTAAATAAGCCTGAAAATGTTTTTCAGTCACAGGCTTCAGTGTTACTCTACTATAAGCAGTAATAAGTCAAATAGAAAGTGACTGTCAAGCTTAAAATAAATATATGTAAATATTTAAATAAGATATTTCAAGCTTTGCTCCAGGTTTTGTTATGTTTATTGTTGATGGACAAATCCTTTCTTTCTAAAAAATAAACGAGAAAAACATAAAACCGAAATAAATCCAATAGTTAAATAAGCCTGAAAATGTTTTTCAGTCACAGGCTTCAGTGTTACTCTACTATAAGCAGTAATAAATCAAATAGAAAGTGATTGTCAAGATTAAAAAAATATATGTAAATATTTAAATAATATAGTTCAAGCTATGCTCCAGGTTTTGTTATGTTTATTGTTGATGGACAAACCCTTTCTTTCTAAAAAAAAAAAATTAAAAAAATAAACGAGAAAAACCTAAAACCGAAATAAATCCAATAGTTAAATAAGCCTGAAAATGTTTTTCAGTCACAGGCTTCAGTGTTACTCTACTATAAGCAGTAATAAGTCAAATAGAAAGTGATTGTCAAGCTTAAAATAAATATATGTAAATATTTAAATAAAATATTTCAAGCTTTGCTTCAAGTTTTGTTATGTTTATTGTTGATGGACAAACCCTTTCTTTCTTAAAATAAAATTAAAAAAATAAACGAGAAAAACATAAAACCGAAATAAATCCAATAGTTAAATAAGCCTGAAAATGTTTTTCAGTCACAGGCTTCAGTGTTACTCTACTATAAGCAGTAATAAGTCAAATAGAAAGTGATTGTCAAGCTTAAAATAAATATATGTAAATATTTAAATAAGATATTTCAAGCTTTGCTTCAAGTTTTGTTATGTTTATTGTTGATGGACAAACCCTTTCTTTCTTAAAATAAAATTAAAAAAATAAACGAGAAAAACATAAAACCGAAATAAATCCAATAATTAAATAAGCCTGAAAATGTTTTCCAGTCACAGGCTTCAGTGTTGCTCTACTATAAGCAGTAATAAATCAAATAGAAAGTGAATGTCAAGATTAAAATAAATATATGTAAATATTTAAATAAGATATTTCAAGCTTTGCTTCAAGTTTTGTTATGTTTATTGTTGATGGACAAACCCTTTCTTTCTTAAAATAAAATTAAAAAAATAAACGAGAAAAACATAAAACCGAAATAAATCCAATAGTTAAATAAGCCTGAAAATGTTTTTCAGTCACAGGCTTCAGTGTTACTCTACTATAAGCAGTAATAAGTCAAATAGAAAGTGATTGTCAAGCTTAAAATAAATATATGTAAATATTTAAATAAGATATTTCAAGCTTTGCTTCAAGTTTTGTTATGTTTATTGTTGATGGACAAACCCTTTCTTTCTTAAAATAAAATTAAAAAAATAAACGAGAAAAACATAAAACCGAAATAAATCCAATAGTTAAATAAGCCTGAAAATGTTTTTCAGTCACAGGCTTCAGTGTTACTCTACTATAAGCAGTAATAAGTCAAATAGAAAGTGATTGTCAAGCTTAAAATAAATATATGTAAATATTTAAATAAGATATTTCAAGCTTTGCTTCAAGTTTTGTTATGTTTATTGTTGATGGACAAACCCTTTCTTTCTTAAAATAAAATTAAAAAAATAAACGAGAAAAACATAAAACCGAAATAAATCCAATAGTTAAATAAGCCTGAAAATGTTTTTCAGTCACAGGCTTCAGTGTTACTCTACTATAAGCAGTAATAAGTCAAATAGAAAGTGATTGTCAAGCTTAAAATAAATATATGTAAATATTTAAATAAGATATTTCAAGCTTTGCTTCAAGTTTTGTTATGTTTATTGTTGATGGACAAACCCTTTCTTTCTTAAAATAAAATTAAAAAAATAAACGAGAAAAACATAAAACCGAAATAAATCCAATAGTTAAATAAGCCTGAAAATGTTTTTCAGTCACAGGCTTCAGTGTTACTCTACTATAAGCAGTAATAAGTCAAATAGAAAGTGATTGTCAAGCTTAAAATAAATATATGTAAATATTTAAATAAGATATTTCAAGCTTTGCTTCAAGTTTTGTTATGTTTATTGTTGATGGACAAACCCTTTCTTTCTTAAAATAAAATTAAAAAAATAAACGAGAAAAACATAAAACCGAAATAAATCCAATAGTTAAATAAGCCTGAAAATGTTTTTCAGTCACAGGCTTCAGTGTTACTCTACTATAAGCAGTAATAAGTCAAATAGAAAGTGATTGTCAAGCTTAAAATAAATATATGTAAATATTTAAATAAGATATTTCAAGCTTTGCTTCAAGTTTTGTTATGTTTATTGTTGATGGACAAACCCTTTCTTTCTTAAAATAAAATTAAAAAAATAAACGAGAAAAACATAAAACCGAAATAAATCCAATAGTTAAATAAGCCTGAAAATGTTTTTCAGTCACAGGCTTCAGTGTTACTCTACTATAAGCAGTAATAAGTCAAATAGAAAGTGATTGTCAAGCTTAAAATAAATATATGTAAATATTTAAATAAGATATTTCAAGCTTTGCTTCAAGTTTTGTTATGTTTATTGTTGATGGACAAACCCTTTCTTTCTTAAAATAAAATTAAAAAAATAAACGAGAAAAACATAAAACCGAAATAAATCCAATAGTTAAATAAGCCTGAAAATGTTTTTCAGTCACAGGCTTCAGTGTTACTCTACTATAAGCAGTAATAAGTCAAATAGAAAGTGATTGTCAAGCTTAAAATAAATATATGTAAATATTTAAATAAGATATTTCAAGCTTTGCTTCAAGTTTTGTTATGTTTATTGTTGATGGACAAACCCTTTCTTTCTTAAAATAAAATTAAAAAAATAAACGAGAAAAACATAAAACCGAAATAAATCCAATAATTAAATAAGCCTGAAAATGTTTTTCAGTCACAGGCTTCAGTGTTGCTCTACTATAAGCAGTAATAAATCAAATAGAAAGTGAATGTCAAGATTAAAATAAATATATGTAAATATTTAAATAAGATATTTCAAGCTTTGCTTCAAGTTTTGTTATGTTTATTGTTGATGGACAAACCCTTTCTTTCTTAAAATAAAATTAAAAAAATAAACGAGAAAAACATAAAACCGAAATAAATCCAATAGTTAAATAAGCCTGAAAATGTTTTTCAGTCACAGGCTTCAGTGTTACTCTACTATAAGCAGTAATAAGTCAAATAGAAAGTGATTGTCAAGCTTAAAATAAATATATGTAAATATTTAAATAAGATATTTCAAGCTTTGCTTCAAGTTTTGTTATGTTTATTGTTGATGGACAAACCCTTTCTTTCTTAAAATAAAATTAAAAAAATAAACGAGAAAAACATAAAACCGAAATAAATCCAATAATTAAATAAGCCTGAAAATGTTTTTCAGTCACAGGCTTCAGTGTTGCTCTACTATAAGCAGTAATAAATCAAATAGAAAGTGAATGTCAAGATTAAAATAAATATATGTAAATATTTAAATAAGATATTTCAAGCTTTGCTTCAAGTTTTGTTATGTTTATTGTTGATGGACAAACCCTTTCTTTCTTAAAATAAAATTAAAAAAATAAACGAGAAAAACATAAAACCGAAATAAATCGAATAGTTAAATAAGCCTGAAAATGTTTTTCAGTCACAGGCTTCAGTGTTACTCTACTATAAGCAGTAATAAATCAAATAGAAAGTGATTGTCAAGATTAAAAAAATATATGTAAATATTTAAATAATATAGTTCAAGCTATGCTCCAGGTTTTGTTATGTTTATTGTTGATGGACAAACCCTTTCTTTCTAAAAAAAAAAAATTAAAAAAATAAACGAGAAAAACATAAAACCGAAATAAATCCAATAGTTAAATAAGCCTGAAAATGTTTTTCAGTCACAGGCTTCAGTGTTACTCTACTATAAGCAGTAATAAGTCAAATAGAAAGTGATTGTCAAGCTTAAAATAAATATATGTAAATATTTAAATAATATAGTTCAAGCTATGCTCCAGGTTTTGTTATGTTTATTGTTGATGGACAAACCCTTTCTTTCTAAAAAAAAAAAATTAAAAAAATAAACGAGAAAAACATAAAACCGAAATAAATCCAATAGTTAAATAAGCCTGAAAATGTTTTTCAGTCACAGGCTTCAGTGTTACTCTACTATAAGTAGTAATAAGTCAAATAGAAAGTGATTGTCAAGCTTAAAATAAATATATGTAAATATTTAAATAAGATATTTCAAGCTTTGCTTCAAGTTTTGTTATGTTTATTGTTGATGGACAAACCCTTTCTTTCTTAAAATAAAATTAAAAAAATAAACGAGAAAAACATAAAACCGAAATAAATCCAATAATTAAATAAGCCTGAAAATGTTTTTCAGTCACAGGCTTCAGTGTTGCTCTACTATAAGCAGTAATAAATCAAATAGAAAGTGAATGTCAAGATTAAAATAAATATATGTAAATATTTAAATAAGATATTTCAAGCTTTGCTTCAAGTTTTGTTATGTTTATTGTTGATGGACAAACCCTTTCTTTCTTAAAATAAAATTAAAAAAATAAACGAGAAAAACATAAAACCGAAATAAATCCAATAATTAAATAAGCCTGAAAATGTTTTTCAGTCACAGGCTTCAGTGTTGCTCTACTATAAGCAGTAATAAATCAAATAGAAAGTGAATGTCAAGATTAAAATAAATATATGTAAATATTTAAATAAGATATTTCAAGCTTTGCTTCAAGTTTTGTTATGTTTATTGTTGATGGACAAACCCTTTCTTTCTTAAAATAAAATTAAAAAAATAAACGAGAAAAACATAAAACCGAAATAAATCCAATAATTAAATAAGCCTGAAAATGTTTTTCAGTCACAGGCTTCAGTGTTACTCTACTATAAGCAGTAATAAGTCAAATAGAAAGTGATTGTCAAGCTTAAAATAAATATATGTAAATATTTAAATAAGATATTTCAAGCTTTGCTTCAAGTTTTGTTATGTTTATTGTTGATGGACAAACCCTTTCTTTCTTAAAATAAAATTAAAAAAATAAACGAGAAAAACATAAAACCGAAATAAATCCAATAATTAAATAAGCCTGAAAATGTTTTTCAGTCACAGGCTTCAGTGTCGCTCTACTATAAGCAGTAATAAATCAAATAGAAAGTGAATGTCAAGATTAAAATGAATATATGTAAATATTTAAATAATATCTTTAAAAAATTAACGAAAAAAAATTAACTTTCTTTCTTAAAAAAAATTAAAAAATAAACGAGAAAAACATAAAACCGAAATAAATCTAATAGTTAAATAAGCCTGAAAATGTTTTTCAGTCACATGCTTAAGTAAAAGTTTTCGATAATATTATAAAGGTAAGTAACCAAAGTGTTATACGAAAAAAAAAGATAGTTTGCTGACCTATGCATGGTTGTAAATGGTGCTCAATAGATAAGAACGGAAATTAGAGACGTATGTAGGAGCTTTTTTCGGTTGGGGGGATTGAAAAGTAAACACAGGAGCTTATTTGAGGGGGGAGAGAACTTAAACAACTAAATTATACATAAATTCCAAGAAATTATCTAAAACTGACGAATTTATGAAATTGCAGAGCAAGGCTAATCATACTTGCCTGACTAGAATTGATTGTTTGAAGATAATGCATTACCAATTTCAAGTAAAAATTAGTCTCTTAATACGATTATTTATTTCTGAATATTGTTCTATGTTTAAAATCATAACTTGAAACCGAGAATTGAAAGTGAAAGAATTCCACTTTTCAGGGTTGCATAGTATTCAGATCTAGCTGACGGTCAAGACTCCATCCAGGAGAAGGTGTGACCCCCCCCCCCACTCGGAATTTGGTCTTACTCTTAGAAACTGAACAGAAATGAATATAATTTTTTGATGCGTTTTTAAAGGTTTAGTACCCCCCCCCCTCCCCCTGAACAAAGTCCTGGATACCCCTTTACGGTTAAAATTACTTAATCGACTCATTTTACCAGTCAGTCTCTAATGAAAAAAAATAATGCAGATTATTTTATTCCTGATGTTGAGACAACTCAACTAGTTTTTATTTGCTCAACATGTCCTTTTTTCTCCTTTTAGTAACACCAGTGTGGGTCCAATGAATTGTACAAAAAAAAAATCCTGGATGTCAAGTTTGGTTCATTTCGCTGGATCTTCTTTCATTTTTTTTTTAATTGTTTAGTTGCTTTGGCATAAACTGGTGAAAGATTGAACTGCGCTGTTAATTGAAATAAAAGCCACTTTCCCCCTTCGCGGCTTTGGCCCCTCTGACGGATCGCCTATACATGGCCATCATCTATATCGATATTCATTGCTATATATGACTATATAGTTATATATGGCTAGCCATTTATGCATCGTTACCTTGGTTTCGAAACTAGAAGTGTCAATTTCTAAAGAGTTACACGACCGTAATGAGTCTTATTAGCTGTCCCAGCTAATTAATTGTGAAAGTAATAAGAATTATTTCCGCTTTGACATATCCACAGAAAAAAAAACGAAACACAGGATCAAGAGACTGTTTCTGAAAAAAAAAGATGCGAAGTAATTGGTCTTCTGTAACTTTTATTAAAAAGAAAACAACAAAAGAAAGAAACTCGTTACCAAACTCAAAACTCGTAGCTACACTCAAGATGCACAATTATGCCTTGGGCACTATTTTCATTTTTCAAAACATACAGTAAATTGGTTATAAAGTAAAAGTTTGTGTAAAATACCTATCTCGTAAAAATAGTTTTTATTGATGTATCAATTGAAAAATGGGCTTTGTTCGCTCTGATACCCATCAGGGGCGGATCTAGGAAAGGTCTCCCTCATTCTTTTTTTATTTATATTATCCTTTTTTTTAATAAACTTGTTAAATGGGGTAAATTATTAGTGCCCTTGTTCCATTAACCCCTCCCCCCAAGATTTTGCTCTAGATCCGCCTTTGATGCCTATCATGCTTACACAACTGTAGAGGGCTTTGGCTTTGGCCCCCAACTAAAAATGAACAAGAATTATGGCCAAAAGGCATATTTTGAATTTTATATCCCCCTCAGCAGCTGGTTTCATCATTTCAATTTCCATTAAATTATTTTATTAGCATGTTGTAATCTGCTCTATTATTTTAATTTATCAAAAAGTAGGTAAAAATCTATTTAAAATGTGAAACTGGTTTTATTATTGGAATTTAGGTTTGTTGCTTTCTCATTTATTTAGACTATGGAACGGTTTCTATCATTTAAAAGTAATGATTAGGAAAGTGCTTGATTTCATTATTTCAAGGTAGGAAAAATTTATTTAAACTATTTTCTATTTTCCTAATATTTAAAAGTATCAAAAAAGTAGGGTAAAAATTAGTAACATCTATTTAAAATGTAGAACTAGTTTTATTATTTAAAGATAGGTTAAATTTAATTATAAGCGCTTTGAAATTTCGTTAAAATTTATTAATTCATTTAATAAATATGGTCAAAAGTAGGTTAAAATTTGTTTAAAAATAGATATTATAGAGAACTGAAGATATGTTGTATTTCTATAGGAGTTCTGCAAGCTGTTAAACTTGAAACCTGGAATGAAGGTGCTCGATGTAGGCTGTGGTATAGGAGGCTCTGCATTCCACATGGCAGGCACTTACGGTGTTGAGGTGCATGGGGTTGATCTTTCTACGAATATGATTACCCTGGCGCTAGAGAATCAAGCTAAACAGCCTCTAGAGGTCAAAACCAAAGTGTCCTTTGAAATCTGTGATATAACAAAGCATTCATTCCCTGAAGGATCATTTGATGTTGTCTACAGCAGAGACACTATATTACATATTGGTGATAAAGAAACGTTGTTTTCTCATTTCTATGTAAGTTTTCTATTTTGAATTTTCTTCAAGTAGGAGTATTACAACTACAGAAGAGAGAATAATGAGTACTTTTTTTTCCCAAGACAGTGAACCAACAAAACCTATTTCAATATTTCGGTCCTGTATCTAAGGGCCGTCTTCAACAAAGAAAATAATAAACAATAAAACGCTTACAATAAAAGTTTCGGTTAAAAATTTATTCTTTTTTAAAAATAGCCTTTGCCTCATTACTTCTTAACGAAAAGTTCAGCCAAGACTGTGTGATAAAAGCTAACATTTTACAAGCTAAAAAGGTTCATTCATTGAACTAACTGTATTTATTAAAAATTGGAATAATTTCTTATTATTATAATATCGCAATAAGAAATTATTCCATTTTTAATAAATACGGTTAGTTCAATGAATTTTTCAGCTAGTAAAATGTTAGCTTTTATTAAAAATTGGAATAATTTCTTATTATTATAATATTATTATTATAATATTGCAATAAGAAATTATTCCATTTTTAATAAATACAGTTAGTTCAATGAATGAACCTTTTCAGCTAGTAAAATGTTAGCTTTTATTAAAAATTGGAATAATTTCTTATTATTATAATATTATTATGGTAATAATTGCTATAAAAAGTAATTAAATATAAAAGAATTGCTTAAAAAAATGAATAAATCAATATTTAAGAGCTTCAACCTAACCTGTCTCGAGAAATTGATCCACTGTTGATAAAACGTATACTTTTGTAAGGATTTGGGGGGGGGGTATGTTGCCCTCTTCCCCTCAGCAAAAATTAGAAGTCCCCTTACAGCAGAGACGCCACTTTATATATTGGTGATAAGAAAAAGCTATTTTCTCATTTATATATAAGTTTACTATTTTTATTTTTCTTTAAGTAGAAAAAGTATTGATTCATAAATGACCCTCAAAAACTCAAGAATTAGTGAATGAAAACACAAACATTGAATCGATAATTTTTCTAACAGCCTCAAAATAGAGGATGTTTTGGGAATTTGATATACTCTTTGTAAAACGTACATTTTCGGGAGGAATGGGGAAAAATATGTTGCCCTCTTCCCATAAAGAAAATTCGAAGTTCCCCTACAGCAGAGACACCAAAACAATTTGCAGCAATCTGAAAATTATTACGGTTTGTTGTGAAGACAATCAGTATGAGATGTAAACAATTGCTCTATCGTTTTTCATTTTTTTTTTCTTTTGTCAAAAAATGTGTATGAAACATATATGTCACACAAACATAAAACATAGATGATAATAATAATTCTGGCTGGACCAGTTATTTATTAACTGCATATTTTCATCAGAAAAAGGACTATATGACTTTTAATATGCAATAGAAAAACTAAACACAGTTTTTGGCTATCTGTCTTTCAATTGAGTGTGAATGGTTAAGATTTTAAATCAATACATTGAAGTTTTATGGGATATTAGGTTAGATTAACTCTTTAGTACATACCTTTAAAATGAAATACTTACAGAAAAATATCTGTATTGACAAACTTTTAGTCCATAATCTGCATCTACATCTGCAGATTTTTATGTCATAGAACGGCAATTTTAATAACAGTAGAGCACATAAAGAAAAACTGCTTTGTCATCTCTAACAGTGGCGTAGTTTTGTCAAAATTCTAGGGTGGGGGGGGATATTGGAGCAGATTTTCCCAGATTAAGTGAAAATAACAGTGAAAACTAAAAATTGAGTCATATAGTACCATAAAGGCAAAGATATACTAAAGAAAACTGACCCGTTTCTATGGATGATTGAATTATGCAGGCTTATCTTAATTTTGACAAAATTTTTAAAGAAACAAAATTTTAGCTGGAAGGGAGGCAAACTGGAGGTCGGGGGGGTTAGTTTTCCCCTCTACCTCATAGCAAATTACGCACTTGATCTCTAAGTAAGTTTAGTATGGTTTATTTTTCATTAATTAAAAATATTTATTCGTAAATATAAAAAAAATAAAAGACAACTAGATTGAATCACTGAATTCCTGGGGACATCCGAATAGAGAAATCTGGAAAAATTGTCTTATACTTAATGAAACGTATACTTTTGTAAGGATTGGGGGGAAAATTCTTTAGGACTTTCCTTAAACACAAAATTTGCCTCCTCCTCTTCCAATATTTTCTTGAGTTTGTGCCCCTGATTAGACCCAGAAAATGAATAAAAACCTTGATCTAGTCGTTACAACACAATGAGTGTGTAACTAATCCCTAGATCTTGTTTATTAAGTGAAAATTCTAAGCTTGAATGCGACATTTCTGGACAAAACATTTGTTCAAGCCGTTGGTTGCAAATATTATTATATTAAACAAGTCCACTTTTACAAATTTTGCAGAATAAAAATTAACAAATCTTGCTAAAAACTATATGATTATTTAGATAAGTTAATCTATTCTAGTCTTTAGGATCCTAAAATAGAAATAATAATAAAGCATTACCAAAAATATTGATTTGTAGTAAAAATTGTCATTTCTTTTTATATTATGCAAAATTTGACAAAGTGAGCTTATCCTTATTTAGCGTAAAGTTTCAGCATTATCCTTGCGACTAGAGGCGTAGCTAATACTTTCAGCGCCCTGGGACAATGTTGGCTTTTGTGCCTTTCTTCCATCCCTTTCCCATATCAAATTGTTGACGGAAAAATAACCAAAACTTCAATTTAGCACTCCCTCAGAGGCTGAGCCCGGGGACAGCCACCCCTTTGCCCTCTAGCAATGCAACTGCTTGGGGGTGTAATAAATGCTATCTCAAAGTTATCTATGTAGCTTATTGAACATAGTCTGGAATTTATTAAAAAATTTATTCATTAAATTTATTTATTAAAAAAAAGAGTGGGAATGTGTCACTGCTAAAAAAAATTTCTTTCTTATGATACACTAAGTGACCATGACAAAAGAAAAAGAAAAAAGTCTTCGTAAGGAACAAAACCGGACATTACCAATCACGGGATTTGTGGAACCGGAATTCAGATTGGAATTCTGGAACCTGAATGCAAACGAAAAGCGGGTTTATATAGAATGACTTGAGATGAAAATAATTACTTCTTTATTCACAGATTCTTGTCTGCTTGTTCTTCTTTACAGTTAACTAACCACCGGTTTGATTATTTTTCAATTTGTAAAATTACTCAGGGATTTGCCGAGGAGGTTTTTGTTCGGAGGTCTAGCAAGTACTCTCTGAAGTTAAAGCTGCACCTGCGCAGCAACGTTGTGATCTCCATATGTACTTGTTGATTTGGATCCTCGAGCCTGTCTAGGGCTTTACAGAAAAGGTCACTTGGGTTCGAGAACAACTGCCAGCGAAGAACACTTGCGATTCGTTGGGGTGATTGAGCACCTACCAGCCAGATCTGGTTTCTCATAAAGCAGCCTCAGATAATCGACGAAGTTTAACTAAGTTTAACTTAGAAAGTGGTGACACTCGGGTCACATCACTTGAATGAGCTATGGGCAACTTCCCTGTGACTTTTAGTGTTGGATCCCCCCCAGGCCTCTGGAAGAGTGGTAGACAATTGATCACCATTGATTGTTCTCTCGAGGATGAGGCAAGAGTTCTAAGAACATCCCTCAATGAGTTGATATTTTGCTCGGGATCGTCCGACGCAGGGGTCAACCATTGCTGCCTTATACGCCACTAAGCGTTGGAGGATCTAAGTGTAGGTAAGTGAGAAAGTTTCTATTGGAAGAGATTGTGCCAGCTAAGCTGTGATGTTGCGATAAACAAATTTTGTTCAAAATGAAACAAATTTGTGAGTAATATAAAAGAAACAACAAAAAAAGGTAATTCAAACATCCTTACACATCCAAAATAAGTATTTGCTGCACAATTTTGGTGTTTAACGTGTTAAATTTTTAAAGTAGACAATATTTTCAGGACGAAATAGTAGATGACAGAAATTGTCTGGCCTTCTAGAATCTCAATCCACTGAATTGCAGTTGAAGAAGTTCGTTTCGAAAATTGTTCAATCAAATTCTTCTTCGTCTTCAACAAAATCTTCTGGACAATGCCCTTTACAGACAGTAAAATGTCCTAATAATAAGGAATCGTTTACTAATCTTTATTCTTCAGCCCTTAATGTTTTTCCCCCTTATAGAAATGGTTGAAACCTGGAGGTCGAGTGCTCATATCCGATTATTGTCGTGGTGAACAAGAACATTCCGAAGATTTCACCCGATATGTTTCTCAGCGTGGCTATCATCTTCTGACGGTTCAGCAGTACGGAGAAGTCCTTTCAACGGTTGGATTCAAGGAGGTTGAAGCTATTGATAAAACCTCTTTCTTCATTGATATACTCAAGAAGGAAGTTAAAAACTTCCATGCTAAAAAAGATGAATTTGTCAAGGTAAGTTTTGGCCTTAAAGTTTATTTTGAATTTGTTCTACATAAATGTTAAGCCTAACTAGGTATCATGAGTATCAGCAGAAACTGTTCAATGGAGAAGGTCGGAGGGTGGACGACAAGAGTATGAAATGTTCTTGAGAGAGAAATCAAGCCCGCACCAATTTTAGATGTGGTATAAAGGTTTGGAAAACCTTTTTTTTCTAGAAATTTTCATTTCCCGAAGTTTTTATGGGACTTGGTATTAACCAAGTGACATATAGAAATCACAAATTCTGTCGGTCTGTCGGTCCCAGTTTTGCTACTTTAGGCACTTCCAGGTAAGCTAGGACGATGAAATTTGACAGGCGTATCAGGGACCGGACCATATTAAATTAGAAATAGTAGTTTTCCCGATTTTACCATCTGAAGAGGGGGGAGTGGGGGCCCCGTTAATTTGGAAAAAATAGAAAAATTGAAGTATTTTTAACTTACGAAAGGTTGATCAGATCTTAATGCAATTTGATGTTTGGAAGGGTATCGTGTCTCAGAGCTGTTATTTTAAATCCTGAACGGATCTGGTGACATTTGGGGGGGGGGGGGAGTTGGGAGGGGGAAACCTAAAACTTTGAAAACACTTAGAGTGGAGGAATCGGGATGAAACTTGGCGGGAAAAATAATCACAAGTCCTAGATACATGATTCACATAACCGGAACGGATCCACTCTCTTTGGTGTAGTTGGGGGGGGGGGGGGGTTAATTCTGGAAAATTAGAAAAAATGAGGTATTTTTAACTTACGAACGGGTGATGGAATCTCAATGAAATTTGATATTTAGAAGGATATTGTGTCTCAGAGCTCTTATTTTAAATCCCGACCGGATCTGGTGACATTGGGGGGGGGGGAGGGGGAACCTAAAATCTTGGAAAAAACTTAGAGTGGAGGGATCGGGATGAAACTTTGTGGGAAAAATAATCATAAGTCCTGGATACATGATTGACATAACCGGAACGGATCCGCTCTCTTTGGGGTAGTTGGGGGGGGGGGGGGTTAATTCTGAAAAATTGGAAAAAATGAGGTATTTTCAACTTACGAACGGGTGATCGGATCTCAATGAAATTTGATATTTAGAAGGATATCGTGTCTCACAGCTCTTATTTTAAATCCCGACCGGATCTGGTGACATTGGGGGGGGGGGGGAGTTGGGAGGGGGAACCTAAAATCTTGGAAAACACTTAGAGTGGAGGGATCGGGATGAAACTTGGTGGGAAAAATAAGTACAAGTCCTAGATACATGATTGACATAACCGGAACGGATCCGCTCTCTTTGGGGTAGTTGGGGGGGGGGGGGTAATTCTGAAAAATTAGAAAAAATGAGGTATTTTTAACTTACGAACGGGTGATCGGATCTCAATGAAATTTGATATTTAGAAGGATATCGTGTCTCAGAGCTCTTATTTTAAAAGTTGGGAGGGGGAACCTAAAATCTTGGAAAACACTTAGAGTGGAGGGATCGGGATGAAACTTGGTGGGAAAAATAAGTACAAGTCCTAGATACATGATTGACATAACCGGAACGGATCCGCTCTCTTTGGGGTAGTTGGGGGGGGGGGGTAATTCTGAAAAATTAGAAAAAATGAGGTATTTTTAACTTACGAACGGGTGATTGGATCTCAATGAAATTTGATATTTAGAAGGATATCGTGTCTCAAAGCTCTTATTTTAAGTCCCGACCGGATCTGGTGACATTGGGGGGAATTTGGAGTGGGGGAACCTAAAATCATGGAAAACGCTTAGATTGGAGGGATCGGGATGAAACTTGGTGGGAAAAATAAGTAGAAGTCTTAGATACGTGATTTACATAATTAGAACGGATCCGCTCTATTTGGGGGGGGGGAGTTAATTCTGAAAAATTAGAAATAATGAAGTATTTTTAACTTACGAAGGAGTGATCGGATCTTCATGAAACTTCATATTTAGAAGGACCTCGTGACTCAGATCTCTTATTTTAAATCTCAACCGGATACAGCGTAATTGGAGGGGGGCAGTTGAGGGGAACCGAAAATACTTAAAGCGGTGAGATCATGATGAAACTGGATGGGAAGAACAATAACCTGTCTAAGACACATGACTGACATAATCGGACCGGATCTGCTCTCTTTGTTGGAGTTGGTGGGGGGGGGAGGGGGGTAATTTTGAAAATTGAGGTATTTTTAACTTACGAAAGGGTGACCAGATCTTAATGAAATTTGATATTTAGAAGGGTCTTGGGCTTTAAAGCTCTAATTTTAAATTCCGACCAGATCCTGTGACATTGGGGGGAGTTGGAGGGGGAAACCGGAATTCTTGGAAAACGTGAAAATTGGGGTATTTTTATTTTACGAATAGGTGATCGGATCTTAATGAAATTTGATATTTAGAAGGAATTCATGTCTCAGAGCTCTTATTTCAAATCCCGACCAGATCTTTTGACATTGGGGGGTGTTGGAGGGGGAAATATTGGAAAACACTTGGAGTGGAGGAATCGGGATGAAGCTTGGTGGATAGAATAAGCAAATGTCCTTGATACGTGATTGACGGAACCGTACTGGATTCGCTCTCTTTGGGGGAGTTGGGGGAGGGGTTCATTGATTTGGCGAGTTTGGTGCTTCTGGACGTGCTAGGACGATGAAAATTGGTGGGCGTGTCAGAGAGCTGCAAAAATTAGCTTGATAAAGTCGTTTTCCAAGATTCGACCATCTGGGGGGCTAAAGGGAGAGGAAAAATTAGAAAAAATTAGGTATTTATAACATACGGGTGATCGGATCTTAATGAATTTTGATGTTTAGAAAGACATCGTGACTCAGAGCTCTTATTTTAAATCCTGACCTGCATTAAGCCTCTTATTTTCCTTTTAAATCAATCTAATGATTCATAGAATTTCGCTAGAGCTCATACCATCTGGTCTCTGGGCTCTTAGCTCTTCTTGCCTCGTCACAAGTGCCATATGAGCTCTTAGCTCTTGTTAATTCCCTTAGTTTCACATACAAATTCGGGCTTTTGTGGAAAAGTAGAAGGGGTGAAATTACATGGGTTTATCCTCCCTCCTGTATGAGATAATACTAGCTCAGACCAGAAACGTCACTGCTCATAATATTTGAGGAGCGGGATGAGCCAACTGTCTGGTCATTTTTAATGATGACCGATTTGAATGATCGTGTTAATAACAAAGAGAGAATTTATTAAAAAAAAAACAATAAAAAAGAAATATTTGCCAATAATCCCCATCGCTTGTGTGGCTATTCTTGTAACTACCAAACAAGTCACACATCAATGGATTCACCTAAAAAAAACGAAAAGAAAAAAGAAGATAAAATCTTCTTTCTTTACCATCTGAGAGCGACCTTCTCCCATTGATTTTATATCATTTTTCCATGCATTGTGCAGAGCATAGTTAATATGTTGAAGTAACACAAGGTCTTTAAGAAAATCCCGCTGAAATAAACCTCCAAAAACCTCCTTTGTATAAGAGTATATTGTAAGGAAATATGTAACCTGGGCAACAGGCCCGAAAAAGGGATTAAAAAAAAAGTCAAATCCACGTACGATGGTGGTACCTCTTTTATGACCCCTATTTCATATATTTCATCATTTATTAGTTTAATTCATGTTTTTAATTCTTTTATTTACATTTTCATTAGGTAGAATCTCCTCTTGTATAATCTACCGTACACTTTTTGTATTAATATTATTTTGTTCGGTATGTACCCTAATTAATCTTAACATTGCATGCTCGTGGTTGTTTTATGGAGGCTCCTTTGGCTTTGAGTCATTTTCCTTGATAATGTACCTTTCTAAGAGAATTTTGCGAGGAAATATGTAAAATGTATTGATATCAGCCATTATTCCTTTTTCGTAGTAGACTCCAACCCTTTTGTGAAAATCTCCCCAAATCCTAACTTAAGCTTTGGGTATAAATCCTTATGAAATTATTTAAACAATCATTTTACCCTAAATAAGCAAGGGGAAAGCCGAATCATTTCTGGGGTAGCTGTTAAAAACAGTAGTATACTCGTTTAGCCCACGTGAAATATAACTATAACTTCCTGTCTACAGGGATCCTAGAACACATTAGATTTCCCGATATAGTTTTCCCTAATATTAAATATTAAAATATTTAATAAGATATTAAATCTTATTATAGATTATTAAAATCTTATAATATAATCTTATAATAAGATTATTAAATCTTATAATATTTAATATCTTATTAAATATTTAATAAGATATTAAGATAAGATATTCCCGAATCTATATTCTCTGATTAGCACTATTTCATACATTTTCTTGTTTATTAGTTTGATTTTATGTTTTGGAAAATTCAGTGAGGAATGTATCACCAATCACCATCAGCTATTATTTTCTTTTTCACAGATCTCCTACCCTCTTGTGAAAATCTTCTGAATTCTGCCTAAATATTGGATATAAGCATAGCCAAGATAAATGAGAAAGAATTCACGGCAAATTAGGGGCAGTTATAAAAAGCAATAGAATACCAGTAGAAACTATAGGAAATATATCTATGATGTTTCAAAACCTTCTGCAAAGAGGAAATCCAAACATTTTAGATTTGTCGTTGCGGTTTTACCATAAGCTGAAGTAATATTATAGTTTTAATAAATTTCACCTTAAGGCCCGAGGCGCACATGGAGTTTTACTGAGCGTTTCTTAGAGGTTCATTAGATTTGTATTGCGACGTACACATCGGGCGGTAACAAAACGTTTGGTAAAACAAACGTAAACTGCAATGCAGCCGACCACTGTCACTACAGTAAACGAACGGAAATGTAAACGATCGTTCATATCAACGGCTTCGGTGTAATTGCGACCTTTGGAACTAAATGGAACCGCTGATGAGAGATTGTGGTTGCAGAGGGTACATTATGGAAAAAAGACTAAATTGGAAGTCGAGAATGAATTTCTTTTCCTGGGAAGGGAGATGATAATTATACAAAAATAGATGGATAATTTGATTAGCAAGTGTGCCTAGAAATTCAAGAAAGTTTGAAGTGTCAGGATGTTGGACCCAAATTAGCCCTTGTCTTCGACCCTAAACATATCAGATCCTATTTGTCATAAATAAAAAAAAAGAATGAGTGTTAATTCAATTTATGTGCTTATCTAATATCTATGATAACTATTATAAGCTATTATAGTTTATAGTTTAAACTATTTAAGATCTGTTATGATCGACTGATGTTGCGACGGTAGAATATTTACCGCCCAGTGTGTATGCACTAGAGTAGCAACGACTAAAAAACGTTCAGTAAAATGCCAGGTGTGCCTCGGCCCTAATAACCATCTAATAATATTTTTTATAGAAGAATTATACAAAAGTTTTTTCTTTAATCTGTTTTTTTTATTTACTGCAATTCTTTTTTTCCTTATAACAAGGCGGTACTTATTAATGTTTGCTTTTTTTTCTTTTAGGCTCGTAAATTGCTATTTGGTATTTGAACTTTAGATTTAGGCTCGTAAATTTTCTTTTAGGCTATTTTTTTTCTTTTAGGCTATTCGGTATTTTGATTCAGTGATGCGAAAGATACCGTAGTCATTCCACTTTACATATACTTTGTTAGATTAATTGATATACCATACTGGTGTATATTTGTATTTATTAATCTACGGTACTTGTCCTTTGCTGTGAGATTAATTGTTTATACAATCCCTTTTTTACATTTCAGGAATTTTCTGAGAGAGACTACGATTACATTTTGGAAGGCTGGGAGGCGAAAGTTAAGCGTTGTTCTGCTGGTGATCAGGCCTGGGGTCTCTTCATTGCGAACAAACCCCAGTAAGGAAACAGTACAAAACATTTTTTTTACTATATTTTAAATGGGCGATTAAACGATTTCTGACAATGTGTATCTATTTTATTGTCATTAAAGTTGAGAAATGTTAACCTGAATTAACAACAACAAAAATATGTATACAGGATGATATATACTTGTTTTCAGTTTTAGTAATGCTCTTTACTATCATTTGAAAACTTTTTTCAATTTAATATGGTTCAAGGTATAAAACCTGAACTAAATGAGCCTGGCATGTTTTTTGCAAATTCCACATTAGAAGGTCATGAACTCTCCTAAATTTTAGTAACCAAAATTTAGTTGGAATGGACAATGATCGGCATATCGATATTTAACGTGAAATGGGATTTTTGATCGTCATGTTTAAACAATATCAGTAGATATCATGAAAAATTCGTGGGCATGGAAACACTTGCAAGAACCTGGCTTACGAGAATGTTTTACGTTAAAAAAGTACGTAGCTCTTTTATTGGCTAAGCGCGTTTATCACATTGTTTTATGTTGCATTAGGTTCGCAAAAAAGTAGATTTGTTTGCGATTGTTTGACTTTTTTGTATTTGGCCTGTCATAGGCCATTTCACGTACCCCGTGGTACGGTCCATCTTGAGGAAGCAGTAATTTGAAATTACTATACTTCTTAGCCAGTGTTTCCGCTTCTAAAAATAGTTTAGAATAGACTACTTTATTTGGAACATTTTCCCTCTAAAATGCTAGATTTAGTTTAATGCTTTATTTCTACTTAAAATTCCAATTTCAAGTTTATCTTGCGGAGCTTAAAGATTTTGGTTACGGAAATACCAATTTCGAATAAAACAGTGATATTCAGCGGAAAATTTGAAACAAAACAGCCAACGCTCAAAAACGTGCCAATATGGGTAAGAAAAGAAATAATCATGTTTATGTTCTCCCGTATCTATGAAAAGTGACCCAAACTGAGTGGTGGTACCTCTGGACTGGACATTAGAATTTTCGAGTAAAAAGTCTTATTATAATTTTAGGGGGTATTTATATCCACTGAAGGGCACTTTTTTCTTGACAAAGAGTTAATAGTGCCTTGATTCCTCTATATTTCTGTAAGCAGTTTAGCCCAATAGTTTCTTAACAAACTCTATTGATCTCACAATCGACAGGAATTGAGCTGCCAAGAATTCCGCATTCTTTATTAGACAACATTCAAGCCATCATCCACTAATGGACCAGACTTGACCAAAGAAGACGATTGGAATTGTTAAGTGATTGCTCAGAAAGCGGTACAGAAACATTTTGTTTAAGTTAGTCTACCAGTTTCCATTTCATCATAATATTTACAGCTTCGCTGATGCTCTAGGCCCAAAAAGTCACATCAGGGGGTGTTATTCTACCATTTTGGCCTTCTATTTTGTCAAATACTTGAGCGATTCGTTGGGCCTTTAAAAATCGTGAAAACTAGAATTTGTTATGGGACCCTCATTATCGGCTACCGCAACACTCAGTCTCTTAGAATAGGGAAATGCTCACTAGTTTTGTTGGTATTCAATAATACTAGAGGACTCTCCACAAACATTATCGGTCCACCGAGTCAAATGCCATTTTGAAGTCAATAAATAGTAGATATAGCTTGTTGTTCCACTCGTTTGATTCCTCAGCAAGCGTTCTCAGTACAAATATTAAGTCAGAGCACAATCTGTCGGCTAAATCCATGCTGCTTTTCTTGCAGATGTATATCTAGTCCATCTCGAATGTTGTACAATTCAGTGGAAGTCGATAGTCTACATGGTACTTGGAGAAGGTTGATACCTCTCTGTGTTTCCCTTTTTGAAGATTTTTACCGATATCCCCTTGGTCCATTCACGAGGAACCCTCTTTATATTTCATATATTGGTGAAAACGGCGATTCATGCTAAGAGGCACGTTCTTATTGAATGCTTCAGAATTTCTGCTGAGATTCCATCTATGCGAGGAACTCGTTCGTGTTTTAGTTTTTTTGCTATATACACCTCAGACCTCAGCAGACCTTGGCGTATTTGTATTGATGTTGAGCTGTAAAAAGAGTGATTCTGCTGCTCTGTCTCCCACTCATCTCATGAGTCAGCCGGTAAACAGTTTTAGAGTCACCCTTTCTAGCAGCTTCCTCTGCTAAAACAGCTTTATTTTCGAGGAAAAGTCTTTTATCCTTCCAAGCACTCTTTTCAATTTCTTTGTCCTTTTCCATGTAGAATAGCTCTGAAGCTGACTGTGCAGGTCATGTGGTAGGATAGAGAAATGTCTGCTTAAGTACCTCACGCTCGTCAATCAACTTCCACTTAGTGTCAGAGATCCACCTTTTCTTTTGTTTCTTCTTGAAACAGATTTTCTTCGGCAGCCGTAGTGTATACCCTTTTTACGGTGTTCCACTTACGGTGTTTTTTTGCTATATACACCTCAGACCTCAGCAGACCTTGGCGTATTTGTATTGATGTTGAGCTGTAAAAAGAGTGATTCTGCTGCTCTGTCTCCCACTCATCTCATGAGTCAGCCGGTAAACAGTTTTAGAGTCACCCTTTCTAGCAGCTTCCTCTGCTAAAACAGCTTTATTTTCGAGGAAAAGTCTTTTATCCTTCCAAGCACTCTTTTCAATTTCTTTGTCCTTTTCCATGTAGAATAGCTCTGAAGCTGACTGTGCAGGTCATGTGGTAGGATAGAGAAATGTCTGCTTAAGTACCTCACGCTCGTCAATCAACTTCCACTTAGTGTCAGAGATCCACCTTTACTTTCGTTTCTTCCGGAAACCCATTATTTCTTCGGCAGCCGTAGTGTATACCCTTTTTACGGTGTTCCACTTCATGTCAATGCTTTTCTTGTTCGCTATCTTCCACTCCTCTGGCATCACATTTATTTCTTAGATTCATAAAAAACTCTTTGCGCACTTTACGGTCGTGCATTTTTCTACATCATAGGTCTGAACTGGGGTTCTGAGAAGCACAAAGTTTGATCTGGACGCGAGCAACCATATGTGTATGATCGGACTGTGCGTCAGTTCCTCTGTATTCACATATATCTAAAAGGGTTGTATGCCATTTGCAGGAGATCAGACAATGATCTATCTGATTCCGAGTTAAGCCGTCTGGTGACGTCCATGTGTATGTATTGTTTTGTGGTCGAAAAAGGTCTGGCAACGAAAATATCATTGCTTAGGGCATAGTCTACTAGTAACGCGCCATTTTCATTTATGTCACTGAGTCCATACTGTCCTAGAGCTTCAGGACAATACTGGCGATCACTTCCTACTTCGGCATTTAAATAACCAAGAACACACAGCACATCATGCTTGGGGATGTCTTTAGTAACTGCCTATGATGGTTCGTAGAACCTGTCTTTGACATCCTCACCCGCATCATTTTTAGGCACAAAGTAAACGATCACTGAGGACTTTGTTTGCTCTGTAATAAATCGAGCTGTCATTATACTGTCATTCACAGGTGTCCATTTGAGCACATATCTATGAACTTCGGAGGAAAGCAGTCATCCTACCCCTGACCCATGATGGGTGTCATAACCAATATAAAATAACGCATATCCATCGTGTAGGTTCTCTTGTCCCGTACCTTTCCACCGAATTTCACTAATGGCCAGTATGTCAATATTGTGCTGATTCATCTCACTGTGAACTTGCTCAATCTTTGATAACCAAATCATAGTTCTCACGTTCCGATGTTCGCTGGTTGTTTTGCAGTCATGAATCGTTTCCAGTGGCGCACTGGGTTCGTTATCAGGGAAGAAGATTATTCATCTGAGGCTACTGTCGACGTTTCCGTTGTAGGGTCTTTTTTACAGAGACAGGTAGCAAATCTGTCACCTTACTCTCCTTCTTTATCATGGCTCGGGACAGCCTATGACGTCAATGAGGCTGATATAAGGTGGAGCTAAGGGCCATAGTTTTGTAGTATCTGAAGTACTGTAAAATTGTATCAAATAGCACATTGTGTAGGTGTACACATATATATATATATATATATTACATGGCGTACAATATATAGAAATTTAATGGTCAACAGTTTTATTTTTATATTGCAGGATATGTAAAACAGGGATAAGATATGTTTACTTCATGTTTATTTATTTTTTGTCAACAATTCAATTTTTCTTCTTTGATATAAACACTAGTGTCAATGGGAAGTGAGGCACTTGCTCTCCTCTCTAGATTTTTCCATTCCCCTACTACGATTTTGAAAAAAAACCCTTTTTGGGGTATTTTTACTGAAAATGCTTCTTCTGTATTTTCATTGAAAAAGATAAAAACCACATTTTCGGCCTCCCTTCTTAAAGAATACATTTTGCCCCCTTATATTTTTGACTTGATATTATAGAAAGGGTGTAATAAAATTTTAGATGGTGCTCAAGTCGTTACTTTTAAATTTATTTGAAAATCTAACACATGAAGCTCTAACTATGGAGGTAGATGAAAGCTTTGAAAATGTACTTGCAGGAAATGGCACAATCGCAAGTGTAACAGTTTCATTGCATCCGCTAGTCATCATGAATATTAGTGAGCATTGGACAAGAATAAGGGCTCAGGAAGGATCACCAAAGCAAGGTAGGCTAGTTTAGAATTTAGAAAAGCACCTTTTGCTAGCCTTGGCTTAGTTGTTTTTCAAGCTGTCTACAAGATTTATTAGGTGAAATCCTAGTTTAGCTACTTTTGTCCATCTTGGAAAGGGATTTGGTTAAGTAAATGAAACTTACAGGGATGGTCCTAGGCCTACTGACTAAATGTTCTGGGAAGGTCCTTATTTTGAAATACCTATCTCTGCTCCTTCTCACTCTAGAAGACACTGAACTTTGATGACATGAAATGAAATACAATTTATGAGGTTTCACTTATAGATAAAACTTACAGTAATGAATCCAGGTCTAAAAACACACTCTGGGTAGGTATTGCCAAGCTTCCATATTAAACCCCTTCTGATTCTTAAGTCTTAGAAATTTGCCAACTTCACAGGTGAATCAATTGGAATTTTGGCAAACAACATTTTGCCTTGATTCTCAGTCATCAACTTCTTTTTCTCTGGCTCTTGTTTTAGCATATAATTCCTGTTATTGAGTAGGATTTTAAGCCATAGTCCATGACAATGGTGTTTTTCCTAAATCTAAAAATGTATTTGAAGATCTTTGAAACCTCATAAATTGGGATTAAGCAAAGCTGTGAAGCTGAAAAGTTTTCTTGTAGGCTACTTTACTTAATATAAGTAGATTATCTGTTATGCATGGTTTCACTCTCATATCATATAGATTTTTAAAGATCAGTACCCCCTAGAGAGAGAAGGAATAGAGTAGGTACTTCAAAGGTACCTAATATGCTTTCATCTGCTAAGGTATGTATCATGCTCACAGATAGAGTTTTAGGCTTTGGTGTTCTATTGTATATTTTGCAGCTGTAGGCAAGGATGAGCAGCATCCCCCAGCAGAAAACTCATTGCTCCTTGGAAATACTCAAAAGTACAGCTATTCTCTGATCTAAGTTTTTTGCTACATCCAAGCTCATAACCTATTCTGGTGTTTACTCTTTGTTTTAAATTTATATTTCCAGTGTTTTCTTTCTCTCAAAATATTACCCTCTCTACATTTGTTTGTTTTTGACAATCAGGGTGTTTTTTTGCAGCTATTTTAGTTTATTTATGATGGATTGCCTATGATAATTTGACTTTTTTCATTAGTTTGATTCTTGCTGAATCTGATCAATGATTAGGATAGGCAGTGCTGCCTTTAGAAAAATGTGTTACCACATCAAAGTTCATTAAATTATTCTATATCAAAGGCCAACTGTTCATTAAAATTTTATTATTATTACTGATACTAGTACCAAGAGGTAGGTACTTCAAAATAGCTTTCCAGGACATGTTTGAATATATAGATCCATCCCTGACAGTTTCATTTCCCTACCCTAAACCTTTTCCAAGATAGCCATAAGCAGCTTCTCTAGAATTTTGCCATAATAGTCTGTAGTCCAAAAAGTGTGTGAAAAAAAAGGCCTAACCTGGAACAAATTACAATAGAAATATATGTTTTTTTAGGTTGAGGTTGATTTTCAGGAGGTGAAATTCATGTTCCATGTAAAGGAATACAATAACATAATAGGTCTCTAGAATAGGATGCTAGATCACAGTGATTATAAAAGTCACCTTTATTTGGCTGTAAAATTAAGACTTTCTTTTTCTTATATTATTTCTTTTCTTATATTTTTATACTTTTATTATTTTATACTTTTCTTATATTTCTTTTTTTTATATTTCTTATATTATTAAGACTTATCTTTTTAGGTTGAATGATGAATGTATTGTAAATTACTTTTAAACTTTGAATTGTCAATATGAATAGTATCATTAGCAAAGAAAAAATTGTGGAATAGTTTAGCAAGGTCATTTTGGGAGAAAAGGGTGCTCACTTGGTGAATGAAGCTAGTTGATCAAGGAAGCATGAAGTTGTCACAGCAGTTATTGGGGATTATCTCCATAACTCATGCAGTTCCAGCTTCCCCATATGCTCTTCTTGGATGAACTTTGTCAGTATGTCTATCATTTTCTATATATTGTATTTGTAGTTTTGCTGTATGTGATTTTTCTGAAAGTGAATTTTTAACAGTAAAAAATTTGTTGGCAACTTCTTTCCTCTATATATCATGCATGTCTGTGTGACCTTCCAATGCACCAAAATAAACAATGAAGAACTCCAATGCTGGTTGGAGGCACTGTATATTTTTTTCACATCTATGGAATGGTGCCATAAAGTTCAGTGAAGAGGAGTGTGTTCAGTGCCAAGTCAGTGAGTATGTGTCCTCAGATAGCTCTGGAATAAGCTTTCCCAGGAAGGATGTATAGAACAGTATTTGGCACATATATTATTTCCAATGTGTCTTGAACTCCAGAGCCTTCCATAATCTGTCCAATATCCATAAGGGAACTCATGAGGATGTGGAAGTTATTTAGTAGCAGGACAATTTTTGATTAGACTTGTTCTTGTCTCAACAGCAATAATGATAACAGCTTTCCAATAAAGCGGCTGATTGAAGGTCAGTACTGGAGTTGCACTGTATCTGGAACAATGTTTGCAAACAAGGCTGAGTATAGAGTAGATATAAAATGGGATTACTTGGTCTCATATCTGTCATGGGCACAAAGAGAATAGAGCCTTTCCCTCTTTAAGAGCCTGACTGCATATCAACATGCAGCTCACTTTTAGCTCCCTGCCAGCTAGGCAAGGGTGCATGAAAACGTCTGGACATCTTCCATAGCAAGCTGCATTATTTTGAGGGATCCAGAATTAAACTTTGTGATTGAAGATTGTACAGAAGGTTTGGTTGTCCTAATGTCTGTCTGAGATGCTTAATGGGAATTCAGTTTGGTTCCCTCATCTGCCTTAACATAACAAATCTTCTTCCCATAAGTACTGCTGAAGACCTCAACAGTGGCATCACAGAAACAATTATGCTTATTCATGAAAAGTGTCATTCCCATCAAGGGTTTGAACATTGTTGTTGATGTTATCAGCTGTGTGCTGCATGCAAAAATTTCTTCCAGTCCTTCTATATTTGTGCTTTTAGAAAGCACTGCATTACACTCAAAGAGCTTTGTCTTGTAAAATAATGTGCTGAAACCCATAGCACTGGGAATTTCAATTAGAAAGTAGCTGCTAAACTGATGATGCAACTGGACAGCTAATCCAATCTAAAGAGGTAGTCTGATTGCCTTTGGCTGACAGGCTTGTAACATGCACAGACCTGTTGATGCAACCTTCCTGTCTGTTTTGTCTCCTTCAAACAGAGTGTTGAGTTGAGACAAAGCCACAATGATGAGGGCAGGTATTTGAGGTTGTCTGTTATCCCCCCAAGATTTTCAGGTTTGGGATACACCTCCATTACTTGTTTAATACCTTTGACATCACTTTTGATTGTAGCTACTGCAGATTGGACAATAGCTCCCTTCTCCAGTTCCACATTGACATTTTTTGGCTTTAACTAATGCTCATGGAGAATAGCATGAGCTGCAGCTTTTAGCATAATAACACTTAGTCTGCCATTTATATCTCCAAATACTGTGCTTTTACCAATTATCTCTTGGATTTTCCATGTATATTCTACTATATCCAGGTTCCTCTGAATTGCCTATTAGCTTGTTCATCATACTAACAAGATCATTCAGTGCTAGCTGCTCATCATTGTTAGCGTGGAAAAACTTGAAATCTTTCTTGAATTCCTTGTTCTGATTCAAGTTCTGAGGTTGACTAGATTTTCGTTTTTGAGACTGTGAAGGAATTTGGCTGTACTTGTTAGTGATATTATGTTCTGTTAGAAAGTTTAAGTAGCAGGATGTTTGGTAATCTACATCAGCACTGTGTAGGTCAGTAATGGCAGCAAGAATTCTAGTCATCACTGCTCCTGACCAGTCATTATTTCTTTTTCCACAAACCTCTCTTAGTGTATTTTCAATGTCTCTCAGTCTAACCTTGAAGCTGTCTTCCTTCTTCTTTGTTCTGTCAAAGGTAACTAGAGCAAACGAGACAGTCGCATTTTAGGTTGAAGTTTCCTAATAAGTAGGAAAATTCTTGCCTCTGACTTTGTTTCACCTGCAACAACAATGACAAGTACTGTTCAGTAGATTTCTTGTTTGTGAAGCTAAGCCTGCATGACTTATGGACAGGATCCCCGATAACTTCTGTGACAATAACTTCTTCACAATTCCTTGATTGACTAGCTTCACTCACTGAGTCAACTCTTCAAATGACCTTCCTCAACTCTTCCACTATTTCTTCTTTGAAAATGATAAAATTCATATCAGTAGTCTACTATATATCCATTGATCAACCTAAAAAGATAAATGAAAGTTTTAGTTTTATGATCACATAAAGGTGATCTTTGTAATCACCATGGTCTAGTACTGCATTGTTTGAAAAAACCACCATGTATTTAGAAAGGACATAAAATAAGGAATCTAGTGGTATTTTTTTTAATATTATGTCTTCTTAGAAGATCCAGTAAACTGCAATGTCTCCTTATATTCATTGTTTATTGATCATTGTAGGCTATTAAGAAAGTTTGCTGAATGGATAATCAAATGCTATTGTTCTTTTGCTATTAAAATGTTTCCTCCAGGAAATGAACCTTGACAAGAGATTACCCTTCTACATTTATCAATCAAACTCACACTAGCAGATCTAGATCCGAATCTTGGGGGGGGGGGATATGACAATGTCACCAATAACTGACCAAATTGATAAGTTTATTTAAAAAAGAAAAAAGAACATAATGAGAGTGCCAGAAAAATCTAGTGGGCCCAGCGTCCCTCCAGGGCTTCCTGTAAACTCATAGGGTAAACAATTGCTTTCTGGACAAATTTTCTCTAATAGAATAACATTTAAAGTATTTGCTAGGGATCCATAGAAAGCCTATAATTATTGTATCTATTTAATTATATTAATGTATAATTATTATTATAATATATTTATTAATTAAATGTATTTTATTATAATTAATATAATTATTTTATAGTTATAATTACTATAATATATGATTATTATAATTATAATTAGCAGAAGAAAGCCTATAATTGTTCTTCCCTTGTATGCTTTAGACATAACATAATAATGAAATGGGTTTTATACCTATATAGAGACAAATTGTATGGTGTTCCCTTTTGTTTCTCTCAAGCTACTACACTTGGCGATATCCAAGTTTATTATTAAATTATTATATAATTAAAAGAGTGCTTGTGATGAAAATTAAGTGCTAATTTGGAACTGAACACAAACAAAAATATTGTATTGCAGCCTATTGATAGATAATACTGATAGATAGATAATTTTATTTGCAACAATTAAATAAATAAATATTACAAACCAGTGCACATGCCTGGTGGCATACTTTAGCACTGACAATGTTACAATGTTACATACACTAAGAGAATAAAAACTAGCACTGACAATATTACATACTTTAGCACTTACAATGTTACACTACGAAAATAAAACTTTAGCACTGATAATGTAGCACTGATACATACTTTAGATACTGATACATACTATACATACTGATACTGATACATACAAAGATTATAAAGACATACTTTAGCACTGATAATGTTACAATGCTACATTCACTACAAAAATAAAAACTAGCACTGACCATGTTACATACATTAGCACTGATAAAATAAAAATAAATCAAGCCAAAGTAAATACAAGCCTACAGTATCGGCATAAATATACAAAAAAATTCCCCGCAACATATTAAACACAAATCACTTAATCATTTGTTATTTAATTAAATATTTGAAAATTGTTATAACTTACATAGCTGATGATGTTTCTCTATGTTTGTAGGAGTATGTATAACTAACACTTTACTGAAACTTCAAAACAACATACAATCTTTTGTACAGCAGGAAACATTAATGCTTGGTAAATTTTATGGTTTAATAATACCTACCTTAAGTTACTTTAAATCGCGCTTGCTAGCAATATGGACGAATCTGGTGTGCACCAGTTGGTGATGATTGGGCTGCCAGAGTCGCCCAGTCCTTTTTGGTGTTATACTTTTTTCTTATATGTTAGTTTCATGTGTTCAGTCTAGCACTAGTTCCGCATAATCCTAAAATCATAGGACAATATTACCAGTTGGTTTATTTGCATTGTGTTTGTAAATATAGCTATGTTGAGTAGGCTCCAAAGCAATAATTCTTGTTTGTTTTAAATATCAACTTTGCTAAGTACTCCCTTCAGACATATTTTATTTTTTTATTAATTGACTATGTGACACAGGCTTGCTGACAATTACAAACATAGATAGATTCATAGATAGAACACAAGATATACTATGTAAGCTCAGCCAGAGTTGATCTGGTGCTAAATGGGTCCCTTGAGAAATCAATGGAAGTTTAACGGGAAGGGTGCTTTAGCTTTTGCTAGGGTGCTATCTTTTTACCTGAACAATATTTTAAAAGATTAGCTACCAACAAAGTGCTAAGTGTTCAACAGTTTTGGAGGGTCCTAGTTGGTGGCTGTATATACATTGGGGCTGTTTAAAATTAGATGACAATGTTGCCTATATGGAATTTGTAATTTTAAAATGCTAGTGTGTGCACTTTACTATAGTGTTTGGATTTTCTGATTTTTTTATATTCTATTTCAAGCTGTCTTTGATCAAAGCTAAAATTGTGTGTTAGATGCCAGTGGCTAGAGCGTTACCTTAACTCAACTTACATTCTATTAAAATTCAAGAAATGTTGGCCATACCATTGTAAAGTACATGCAACAAACGGTTTTTCTCTGAATGTACCACCTACCAGCACCCACTAAAAAGTTGCTACAATCAATCAATTCCTTAAAATTCAAATGGCAATAAGATAGTACAATGGTGCTGCTAATAGGTACAATATCTTATATAATCTGTTACGCCAATGGGGACCAGGGCCAGTAGTATCCCCTCACTTTGTTTAAGCACGCCCATAGCCATTACTCTTGTCCTCCTTTAACGATTTGAGATGATGAAGAAGTTTAACAGCAATTCCCTCAAGACACCGGAGTTAAGAACATCGCAATCTAACGATGAAATGGCAAGTTTTTGCTGTTCAGATATAAAAAAAACGGTCATTTTCATCGGGCTGGTAAATTGTGGCATGTTGGTTTCAGTTCCCGGGAGACATCAGAAGAAACGCTATTGGGGATTTTTCTTAAGTTAAACGATCGATTCTAGTGTCAACAGATATTTTTCCAGGAAAATGCCCAAAAAAACATTAGGTCTGATAATGTTCCCAGGGGGCGTCGTGTACCATCTGTAGTTTACCACGGTGGTATGAATTGCCAAGGAACATTGCAATCTAGCAATGAAATGGCAAGTTTCTGCTGTTCAAATGAAAACAGTTGTCATTTTTAGTTTATAAGTTATTTTTGTGGAAAAAATTGAAAAACTCCGAGGTGTAATAATGTGCTCCAGAGGGTGTCATCAGGCTGGTACATTGTGTCACGCTGGGCTCAAAAACCAGGAGTCATCAGAAGAAACGCTATGGGAGGTTTTTCATTAAGTTTAAAAGGTCGATTGTAGTGTAAACGGATGTTTTTATAGGAAATATCTGAAAATGCTTTAGGTGTGATAATGCATTCCAGAGGGTGCCAAATGTAAGCCATTGAGTGTTGTAGGCTGGGAACTGCCATGGAACATCGCAATGTAACAATGAAATGGCAAGTTTCCACTATTCAAGTAAAAATAATGGCCATTTTGTGCGCCAGAGCGTGTTATCGGGATGGCACGCTTTGTGCCACGCTGACCTCAATTGCCAGAAGTCACCAGAAAAAACGCTATTAGGAATTTTTCCTTAAGTTTAAACCATCGACTGTAGTGTAAACAGATATTTTTGCATGAAAATGCCCCAAAAATGCCATACGTATGATAATGCTTGCCAGAAGGCGCTGGGTGTCAGCCATTGAGCGTAATAGGTTGGGATTTGCCTTGGAAAATTGCAATCTAACAAAGAAATGGCAAGTTTCCGCTGTTCAAATAAAAGCAATCGTTATTTTTAGTTTTTAAAGTTATTCTTTGGGGGAAAAAAGGTGAAAAACCCTTAGCTGTGATAATCTGCGCCAGAGGGTGTCGTTTACCGTCTGTAGTTTGCCATGGTGGAATGAATTGCCATGGGGCTGATCATGTTGGGTGGTGGATTGCCAAAACAAGAACCACTAGACTTAAATCATATTTTTATCATGAAAATATCTGGAAAATGCCTTTGGAATGATGAGGGTGCTGGAATGATGAAGGTGGCAGATGGTAGTGTTTTCCATCCACAATTCAACACGTTGACGTGAATTGGATTGAACTAACATGTTCACAGCTTAAACGTAAGCTGGGAGGTGTTAAAAGAATTTTTTCGACGGAGGGAGGCTGAAATCCAACACTCAGTAAAAGAGACAGGTCATTTTCATTAAGACCTCACAGAAATCTTTTAATATGGTTCAAATTTGCCTCTAATAACAATCCTTCCCCTGTCCCTGGACTTTGTTGGTAGGGTCCCCCACCTTTCGCTAATTCACGCTTGTTTCGCTATATAATTTATCGTAGATCAGCTTTTTTTTACTTTTTGTTTTTCCGCTTGTTGAGTTTGATACTTTCTTCAGTGATTTCATGATTTTGTAATGTTTTTTAAAAATAAAACTGACATGTACAATAAAATGTTTGTGTCTTTTAAATTTCTGGTTCCAGGATAAAACTTCAATATATTTCACTAATGCAATTTAAGCATCTTGTAGCGTATGTACATAGGTATGCTTGTTCAAGATTTCCTTTAATATAAGTGTAAAAATCCGTGTAGTGAAGAGCAAATGAAAGACTTTTGATGGTACATGAAGTTATACTTCTAGCCAAAATGATACTCTTGCTTTTATTTCATCTCTGATAACTCATTCAAGTTCCAATAGAGTAAAAGACTCTTAATAAAAATGCTCTCAGAACAATTCCCAACATTACCTGATAGTAACCTCTAAAGCATTACTTAAGTTGCAGGTGTTCATCAAATGTAACCGATTTTTAGTAATCGATTCCCCCTACCCCCCTGCCGTGTCAATATTTCTAGCATAATAAAACATGCTATCCATTTAATCATTCTAGAAAGCAAGCAGGGAATTCCCCGTGCGTGGAATTGGCTACCACGTAGAAACTATTCCCCGAATAAAATTTTTTTTAGAAGGGCTTTCTTGGTCCAGGTGTCTAGCGCTATATTCTTTTGAGGGGAAATCTCTTCCGAATCCTAATGTGGACAAAAACCTCTGGGTTCTAAAGGTCCCCTGAGTAAAAACGCCTTGAAAGAAAAATGAAATACTGAAGAAAAAAATCTCTTAAAGTATTATGTAACATCCCGCGTGTGCATCGTAATTACGCAACACCCCCACGTGTGTGTCCTCCTCAGTTAAAAGTGGGGAAATCACATAGGCCCCTGAATGACAAGTTACGTCAGGATGTGTCATTCTCAGTTACCACCGGGAATTCACTTGACTAGCGGACCCCCCTTTGGAATTGGTTGCTAGAGGCCCGGTGAAATTAGATGCTAGGGCTCCGGTTGTATTGGAAGCTAGGTCCCTGGTTGCATTGGATGCTAGGGTCCAGGTTGTATTCGATACTAAGGCCCCAGTTATATTGGATGCTAGGACCTTGTTGGAATTGAGTGCTAGGGTCCCTCGTTGGAATTGGTTGCAAGGGTACCGTTGGAATTTACTGCCAGGGCCCCCTGAAAATTGGATGTTAGGGACCCCAGTGAAATTGGATGTTAGGCCTCCCAGTCGTTTGGTTAGGGGCCCGGTGAAATCGGATGCTAGGGCCTCGATGGGATTGGATGCTAGGGTATCCAATTCCCAACATTACCTGATAGTAACCTCTAAAGCATTACTTAAGTTGCAGGTGCTCATCAAATGTAACCGATTTCTAGTTATCGATTCCCCCTACCCCCTGCCGTGTCAATATTTCTGGCATAATAAAACATGCTATCCATTTAATCATTCTAGAAAGCAAGCAGGGAATTCCCCGTGCGTGGAATTGGCTATCACGTCGAAACTATTCCCCAAATAAAATTTTTTTTAGAAGGTTCCCCACTAGTGGGCCCTGAATGTTTTTTCCTGGCCCTTGTAGGCTTTTTAAACAATCAAAAGAAAAACTATTATGTAACAGACACATGCATCCTTAAGAAAACACTCCCTATTACTTAACGTCCAAAGAAACTCTGATTTGACGGGGGCCCCTCAAGATTTTTTCTGGTCTTCGCTGTATTTTTAAAACAATCAAAGAAAAAACACTCTATTATGTAACAAGTACCTGCATCTCTTAGAAAACATTCTCTGTTGTGTAAGAAACACCTGCGTCTTGAATGAAATTACTACCGCCTTTGTCTTGAGGGGATCACCGTTAAACTTCTTCGTCATCTTAAGTCATTAAATTCCAACTTTGCTAAGTACTCCCATCAGAAATATTTAATTTTTTTTATTAATTGACTATGTGATACAAGCTGCAGACAATCACAAACATAGTTTTTACAAAAAATAGACTGAAAGCTCAGCCAGAGTCGATCTGGTGCTAAATGGGCCCCTGGAGAAATCAATGGAAGTTTAACAGAGAGGGTGCTTTAGCTTTTGCTAGGGTGCTACCTTTTTACTTGAACAATCTTTTAAAAGCTTAGCTACCAACAAAGTGCCAAGTGTTCAGCAATTTTGGATGGTCCTAGTGGGTGGCTGTTTATACATTGGGGCTGTTTAAAATTAGATGACAATGTTGTCTATATAGAATTTGTAATTGTAAAATACTAGTGCGTGCACTATACTATAGGGTTTGTATTTTCTGATTTTTTTTTAGATCGTATGTCAAGCAATCTCTAATCAAAGCTAAAATTGTGTGTTAGATGCCAGTGGCTAGAGCGTTATCTTAACTCAATTTACATTCTATTAAAATTCAAGAAATGTTGGCTGTACCATTGTTAAGTAGGTGTTCATTTCTCTGAATGAACCACCTACCAGCACCCACTAAAAAGTTGCTACAATTAATCAATTCCTTAAAATTCATAAGACAATAAGATAGCACAATGGTGCTGCTAATAGAAACAATATCTTATAGAATCTGTTACGCCTATTGGGGCATGGGCCAGAATTATCCCCTCAATTCGTTTAAGCACGCCCATAGCCACTACTCGCTCTTTCTTTAACGATTTGAGATGATGAAGAAGTTTAACAGCAATTCCCTCAAGACACCGGTGTTAAGAACATCGCAATCTAACTATAAAATCGCAAGTTTTCGCTGTTTAGATAAAAAAACAATGGTCATTTTTAGTTTATGAAGTTATTTTTGTAGGAAAAAGGTTGAAAAACCCTTAGGTGTGCTAATGTACGTCAGAGGATGTCATCGGGCTGGTAAATTGTGGCACGCTGGTCTCAATTGCCAGGAGACACAGAAAAACGCTATTGGTTATTTTCCCTTAGGTTTAAACAATCAATTCTAGTGTCAACAGATGTTTTTGCAGGAAAATTCCCAAAAAACATTAGATATGATAATGTTGTACCATCTGTAGTTTACTGTGGTGGTATGAATTGCCATGGAACATTGTAATCTAGCAATGAAATGGCAAGTTTCTGCTGTTCAAAGGAAAACAATTGTCAGTTTTAGTTTATAAGTTATTTTTGTGGACAAAAAAGTTGAAAAACTCTTAGGTGAGATAATATGCTCCAGAGGGTGTCATCATGCCAGGAGTCATCAGAAGAAGTGCTATTGGGGGTTTTTCATTAATTTTAACGGTTGATTCTAGTATAAACGGATGTTTTTGTGGGAAAATGTCTGAAAATGCTTTCGGTGTGATAATGCATTCCAGAGGGTGCCAAATGTAAGCCATTGAGTGTTGTAGGCTGGGAACTGCCATGGAACATCGCAATGTAACAATGAAAGGGCTAGTTTCCGCTATTCAAGTCAGGCGCTGGGTGTCAGCCATTGAGCGTAATAGGTTGGGATTTGCCTTGGAAAATTGCAATCTAACAAAGAAATGGCAAGTTTCCGCTGTTCAAATAAAAGCAATCGTTATTTTTAGTTTTTAAAGTTATTCTTTGGGGGAAAAAAGGTGAAAAACTCTTAGGTGTGATAATGTGCGCCAGAGGGTGTCGTTTGCCGTCTGCGGTTTGCCACAGTGGAATGAATTGCCATGGGGCTGATCATGTTGGGTGGAGGATTGCCTAAACAAGAACCACTAGACTTAAATCATATTTGTACCATGAAAATATCTGAAAAATGCCTTTGGAATGATGAGGGTGGCAGATGGTGGCGTGAGCCATCCATTATTTACCACAGTGGTGTGAATTGGATTGAACTAACATGTTCACAGCTTAAACGTAAGCTGGGAGGTGTTAAATGATTTTTTTTCAACCGAGGGGGTTGAAATCTAACGCTCAGTAAAAGAAACAGGTCATTCTCATTAAGACGTCAAAGAAATATTTTAGTATGGATCAAATATAACTCCAATAACAATCCTCCCCCTGCTCCTGGACTTGGTTGCTACGGCTCCCTGCTTTTCGCTAATTCACGCTTGTTTTGATATATAACTTATCCTAGATCAGCATTTTTTACGTTTTGTTTTTCCGCTTGTTGAATTTGATACTTTTTTCAGTGATTTCATGATTTATATTGTTTTTTTTTATTAATAAAACTGACATGTACAATAAAATGTTTGTGTCTTTTAAATTTCTGGTTCCAGGATAAAATATCAACATATTTCACTAATGCAATTTAAGCATCTTGTAGCGTATGTACATAGGTATGCTCGTTCAAGATATCCTTTAATATAAGTTTAAAATTCCGTATAATGAAGAGGAAATGAAAGATTTTTGATGGTACATTAATGTGTACTTCTAGATAAAATGATACTCATTCTTTAATTTCATCTCTGATAACACATTCAAGTACCAATAGAGTAAATGACTATTAATAAAAAATGCGCTAAGAACAATTCCCAACATTACCTGATAGTAACCTCTAAAGCATTACTTAAGTTGCAGGTGCTCATCAAATGTAACCAATTTCTAGTAATCGATTTCCCCTACCCCCCTGCGTGTCAATATTTCTGGCATAATGAATCACGCTATCCATTTGATCATTCTAGAAAGCAAGCAGGGAATTCCTCGTGCGTGGAATTGGCTATCACGTAGAAACTATTCCCCGAATAAAAATATCAATCAATCAATCAATTTGTTAATACTAAAAGAAAAACTATTACAAAAGTAAAGCGGTTACTAGGCCCAAGAAGCTTTGCTTATAATGGACCACAGAGAACAAGAATAAAACACTTTTATAAAACATATACAAAAGAAAACAAAACAAAAAACACTGGAACAAGACAAGGACATTTAACAGATAGAAGATTTAGATGGAGATTTAACATATAGCTGAAACTGATTTTGAAAGAAGAGAAGTGACATACAAATTAGGATAGAATTAAAAAGAGAGACAAAAATTATTGAACTGGAAAGACCCGACGAAATAATGCCTTTGCAGAAAGAAAAAGAGGGACATCCGAAGGGATGGAGTTCCATAATAGAATTGATGGATATACAGGAGACCTCTGAGCTGCTGTAGAAGATCGTTTTGGTAAAATAAATTGTCGAGAAGAATTAACGTAAAGACAAAAAGTACCTACCTGAGCCTGTCCATGAGAAAAACTGCTGCAGGGTCGGTGGGAGAGTACCTAGAAAAGCAGAATGCGCTAAATAAAGAGTACTTTTACCTATAATATGATCCAGCGGAGCTATTCCAATATCATTATAAAGATCAAAGGAAGGGTAAAGCCGAGGGAGAAGAAAATTAGCCATCACTGCCCTATTTTGGGCTATAGAGATTAGATATATTATACTAGAAGGGCTTTCTTGGTCCAGGTGTCTAGCACTCTATTCCCTTAGTGGGGAAATCTCTTCCGAATCCTAATGTGGACAAGAACCTGTGGCTTATAAAGCTTCCCTGAGAAAAACACGCCTTGACAGAAAATGAAATCTGCAAGAAAAAACGCCTTTCAAGAAAAATGAAATACTGAAGCAAAAATCTCTTTAACTATTATATAACATCCCACGTGTGCATGGTAATTACATAACACCCCCCAAGTGTTTGCCCTTCTCAGTTACAAGTGGGGAAATCACATAGGCCCCTGAATGACAAGTTACGTCAGGATGCATCATTCTCAGTTACTACCGGGAATTCCCTTGACTAGCGGACCTCCCGTTGGAATTTGTTGCTAGGGGCCCAGTGAAATCGGATGATAGGGTTCTGGTGGTATTGGAAGCTAGGGTCCAGGTTGTATTGGATACTAGGGCCCCAGTTGTATCGGATGCTAGGGCCTTATTGGAATTATCTGCTAGGGCCCCTCGTTGGGATTGGTTGCTAGGGCACCGTTGGAATTTACTGCCAGGGCCCCCTGGGAATTGGATGTTAGGGCCCCAGTGAAATTGAATGCAAGGCCCCCCGGTGGTTTGGTTAGGGGCCCGGTGAAATCGGATGCTAGGACCTCGATGGAATTGGATGCTAGGGCCCCGTTAGAAGTGGTTGCTAGTTTAACCCGTCAGAATTGGTTGCTAGGGCCCCCGTTGGAATTGATTGCTAGGACCCCCGGTGGAATTAACTGCTAGGTTGCCCCGTTGGAATTGATTGCTTGGGTGCCGTTGGAACTGACTGCTTGGGGGCACATCCCCTGGTGTTAAAGGTTGCTAGGGACCGGTTGAATTGTCTGCTAGGGCCCTGGTGGAATTGCTTTCTAGGGCTAGGCGTCTTGAAGGTTCCCCACTAGTGGGCCCTGAATGTTTTTTCCTGGCCCTTGTAGGCTTTTTAAACAATCAAAAGAAAAACTATTATGTAACAGACACATGCATCCTTAAGAAAACACTCCCTATTACTTAACGTCCAAAGAAACTCTGATTTGACGGGGGCCCCTCAAGATTTTTTCCTGGTCTTCGCTGTATTTTTAAAACAATCAAAGAAAAAACACTCTATTATGTAACAAGTACATGCATCTCTTAGAAAACATTCTCTGTGGCGTAAGAAACACCTTTGTCTTAAAGAAAATTGTTAACACCTGTGTCTTGAGGGAATCACCGTTAAACTTCTTCGTCATCTTAGATCATTGAAGGAAGAAAAGAGTAGTGGCTATGGGCTTGCTTTAAAAAATTGAGGGGATACTACTAGGGCCGAAGGGGGCATTGTTTCCCTCTTGATTTTGATGGATACCTTGTTATATCCATTCCTTAGATTTTGTATACTAGCTATGTGCTATGTTGACTGACAAACTGATTGTTTTTATTGGCCAGCTATGTGCTTTGTTATTTTGCAGCATACAAATAGCACCTATCACAGCTATATCCTTGTTGTTGAAACATCAAGACTTCACAATGGGGGATGCAAGGGTTTGTAGGTCTCCCTCTCTCTGTGTATTTTCTTGATATGGAGGATCACATTTCTTTAAAGATACCAAAGTATATGGCTAAACCAAAGCCTAGGGCTTTATAAAGACTTTTTACTGTATCAATAAAGACACTGTTATTCATATTTCATAGTTAAATATAAACAATTTTTATATACTCTGACAGTGTAAAATTTAATTGTCGTAATAATAATAATTTATTGTTACCCCCTGCATACAATACAAATGGACTAAAGAGGTGTATAAAAAATGAAAAGAAAAACAAAAAGGGCACAGCAAAAAAAAAAAGAAAAAAAAAAGAACGCGCTCAATTCTTGACAACTTCAGACGCTTTAGAACACTTTTTTTTTATTAAAAAAAATATCCTCCAATCAGCTGCCAAGGGGTTCTTCTTATGAAATTACGCAATTCTAATGAAGTGTTGTGGGAAGTGCGGGTACTTAAGGCCTATAGGCTGGCCGGTACCAATACGTCTCTTCAAACTCACTCCCGCTCCCTTCTGCACATTACATAAATATAACTGAATCAACCCTTTATCCATTCTCTTCTTCATGTTCTAGTATGTAGATTAAACATCATAAGTTTTCATAGCTGGCGACGCTAGACACTCAAATCTACGTGATAGTTCGTTCATTTTCTGAAAAATTTCAAAAACACCGTACCGTCGCGAAAGTCCAAATGGGGATACTAAGGAAATACTTACAGAACCTAAAGAAGAGCGATCGGATTTGCTTTTTGTCAGATGCAGAGACCAATTTCGAAGTAGGTACCAAAAACAACACATGCGGTGCAAAAAACGCATTATATAGCCGATCAAGGGTTCTCTTATCAAACTGGCCCTTTACCGTGGCGAGAAGACCATAAGATTTCCTTAGTTTCTCTTTCAAAGAAGCAATTATAAGCTGCCTAGTGGATCTAATTGAAGTTCCAAACGGAAGACCTAAATATCTAAAGGAACTGGAAGATGAGATTGTGGTGAAACCAACTTGGATTCTATCATTGGAGGCCATCTCCTTTTCAAAGACAAGAAACTCTTTTCTGGAAGTAGCAACGGAAAGACCGATTTCTTTCAGTCGGGAGTAAACAACATCAGTAGCGTTTTGGAGTACCCCAAGATTGTTATCCAAGAGAAGAATGTCGTCGGCATAAGACAAGTGACTTGCGTCAATGTATTGCTCAGTTAAGTATGGTGGAATCTGTCGAGTAACTTCTCTAATAGAGCTATTAAATATTGCCGGACCAAGAACAGAATCTTGCTTAAGACCACGGTGCACACGAATACGATTACTAACAGTACCTTGCCAACGAATCCGGATTGAGGAGTATTGATACCACTGCCACAGGCAGGTGCAAACAAATGGATTAACTCCGCTTCTAAAGAGAGACAGAATTGCTCGGGAGTGAAGAATGGGCCTTTGAAATATCAATGGCACGTGACGCCACAATGGATGGGGGTTATTTTCGATATCCCGCGAAAGATTGAAGATTTGATGCCGGTTCCATCGCCGCACAGAATTTCTATGTGCACGCTTCGTATATTTGACAATGAAATCAACAACGTGATTTTGGATAACCGCAGTTGGCCCAAATACGAAACCAAAACCTATGTCGATGTTTAGCACATTAAAGTCTACCGTCTTCAGTCCACCCTTTTTTACATGTCCCAACTCGAATTTTGGTTAAAGGAAGAGAGACTGACGAAGCAACCTTAATCGAATGAACTAATTCCGCCAAGTAACAATACAAATCACGAGCGTTCCCATTTATGGACGTAAATAAAAATTGGAATAGGATCCGGATTTTCGACAATATAGAATATAATGTTCTCTGATATAGAGGAAGATCAAGACGATTCCAGCAAGGTTAAAAAAAAACACTTAGGCTTTTGACATGAAGAGGCAGAGAATAGGTAAGTCGAAACTGCAAACTTAAGTGATCGCTTGTTAGGATTGAAACGCTTGAAACGTCAACCATGGTACCCTGCATCTGTTGAATGTCTGTTAGAACGAAATCCAAATCTGAAGTGAACCCCGAGTCGTGCATATAAGAAAACGGCTTCGATTTTGGTAGCAGAAAAACGCCACTTGGAAGGGAAGAAAGTAATATTTGATTAAGCGGTGCATTCTCATTTTTTAGATCCGTGTTAAAATTACTGCAACTAATTTTTGACTTATATGCTGAGCGAACCCTATGAATGGGTTTTGAAAGCGAAGCACAAGCTGTGGCAAATTTACGATAAGAGGACTCGCTTCGGTAGTTTGTTGGCATATACATTAAAACAAAAGAACCAAAATCAACTGAAATATACACATCGGAAGATTCAGAAAGAGAGCAAGAAGACTTCTTATTCACTGCAATTGCTAGGCCACCGGAAGGACGGCCAGCTGTCAGTTTAACGGACCGAAGAAAGAACTTGTGGTCATGCCAGAGCTCTACTTGTGAGACACTGTAAGTACTTAGAAGGTGTTCAGTGATGCACACAATTTAATAAATACCAATCAGTCTTTCGAGAGTTGAAGCTTGTTACGAGCACCATTAATATTTTGATAAAATGACGACACGATTGAATTAGAGATCATCATCACTTAAAAATTAAACACGGGCAGATGAATTCAATCTTCCCGAGGCCCTTTGACCGGGGAGGTATTTCTTAAGCTCCAGACACACCAAGCTATTGGTACGATGATTCCCTCCACAGTCAGTGCACTTAACAATTTGAGAAGAACCTGCTTGGTCCTTGTTAGTGTGATCCCCTTCGCATTTATTACATGTAACAGGGTTCTTACAGTCCCTTACAGAATGCCCAAATCCTTGGCAATTTTGGAACTACTTAGGCTTTTCAATTGACAGAGGCACTCGGAAAAGGCAATATTCAACCTTGATGGCGATATCATGCTCTTCTTTAGTTTCAAATTTCAGTTGCACTATTTTATATTCTATACAATACTTCCAGGAATGTTCTTTAGCACGACAGGAATGGTGGGGGGGGGGGCTGACGTGGTGACTCTGATGGCCAGACAGTTGAGACTGGAACCTGTGAGCAAGTTTCTTGCTTTTCCACCAATAAATTTAGCATACGGACACACTCGTTTAAGTGTGAAGCCACAATCGTAGGTGCATTATTTAGATACGATGGCACATCCGAGGGGTCTAAGATGACAAAAAGAGGTGGAGGTTCATCTTGTTGCTCTAAGCCACTTTTTGTTTCGTAAACATCTGATAGGAAAGATATAGCAGGGTGCGAACCTCTTCGCTTTTCAAAAATGTCCACTTGAAAAGCCTTTTTGCACGTGTCGGTCGCGTGCTTAATTGCATCTTTTCCAAAACTTTGCAGCAATTTAAATGACTGAGTCCTTATCATTCGCTATATGCCGCTGCAAAAAGTTTGACACCGGACAAACGAAGATAGAGCCTGTTATTGTTTAATTAACATCCAACCAACTCTCACTTCACAATCGAAAATAATCGTCCTAGTCACTATAACTCTTATTGCAGCATGATATAAATCTTAACATAAAAAACCTACTGAATTAATAATGTCTGTGCTATATCTTTAATGTGTAGGTCAGTAAGTATAAGTAGGGATTATACGTCACTATAATTCCTATTGCGAATTTTTTTTCTTCACTTAAAACTTACCGAATTAATAATGTCCAAGCAGTATCCGATTTAGACGCTGACACTTTGAACTCGGAAACAATAAATTAACCTGTCAATACTCAGGAAAAAGTATGTGCCGTGTCTTCAGTATCTATGCACACTAAGCTTCTACAAAATTATGGTTTAGTCTCTTTGGTGTTGGCCCCAATTTTTTTTTTGAAAAAAAAAAAACAAAATACGGAAAAATATAAAATTAATTAAATCAAACAAGAAAACGAGGGTTATGTTTAGCAGGATAAAAAAAGAAGCGAAAAGACAAAAACAAGTATTTCAACAAGGACCTCCCCCAAGCTGTTCTTAGCGCTAAAAAAAAAAAAGAAAATCAAACAGTTTTTGGCAACGAACTGTAAGTAAGAAGCGAGCCGGATGTGTGTTTATTTATTTATTATTTTTTTTCTCAAGGGTGATAGTATCGACCCAGTGTTCCTAGAAAATCGCGAGAGTGCTCATTCGAACGGAAATCAAAAGTTCTAGTGTCCTTTTTAAATGAAAAAATGGAGGGCAACTAGGCCCCCTCCCACGTTCACTTTTCTCCCAAAGTCACCCGATCAAAATTTTGAGGTAGTCATTTGGTTCAGAATAGTCGAAAAATCTAATAACTATCTTTGAGGATGACTTAATCCCCCACAGTCCCCGGGGAAAAGCTGCAAGTTATGAACTTTGCCCATAGTTTACATATCGTATTGGTTATCGGCAAGTATACAGACGCTTTAAGGGAATTTTTTTGGTGAGAGGGTTGGGAGAAGGGTATTACTTGGAAGAATCTTTCCATGGAGGATTTTTTTTATGTGGGAAGGGAGTTTTCCATGAAGGGCGTGCCGGATTTCCCAGCATTGTTTAAAAAAATGGTCTTTACGCTAAAGTTTTTTTTAGCACTTTCAAAAGAGCTATTTATTCTAATTATACGGTCTTTGTAAGACAGGGGTCATTCTTAAAAAATTGGAACAAAATTTGAATTTAGTGTAATAAAGAGCGATGTATTGACGAGGGGGCGAACTCCCTCATATACGTAGTAATTTTTGTTCGTTTGAAGTTTTAATGTTGCTCCTTACTTTCAGTTGAAAAAAATGTCTTTTTATTATATTTTCCCCTTTGAAGTGAATGTTAATAAGGCTTCTGCTATATTAGTGTTCAATATATTTTTTTTATTAATTTTTTATTTTTTTCTTAATGTTGAGGACAGTTTTGTGGACACCCTTGCTGAAATATCAGTTTTTGTCTTTTTCCATCGTTTTTCAACTGGCTGAAATGACCTATGTTTTCTAGGTTTTCTTAATTTTTTTATGTATTTTTTGGTTTTTTTAATCATGTGTCTAGTAAAGCCTGTGTGATCTTTGAATGTATTTAAATTATTTATCAACTTTTGTTTAGTTAAACAGTAGTTCAACTACTGTTAGAAGTGTTAAAAGGTTAAAATTCTGTTAGTTTAGTGGATATGATAGGCTATAGTGTTAAGGGGTATATAAGCCTGTTTCGATTACTCTGGCTATTTCGTATCCTAAAAGCAATATTTTATAGTACTTGCAAGGTTTGAAAGATCCTAAGAAAATAGCTTCTAATCAATACAGATTCCAATCTCATGTAAAACCAGTTTAAAATCCTAGACCTTCTGTGTCATGGTCTATAGCTCAGGATAAACCGACTCTTATGCAAAATTTGAAAACAAAGTTAATTTTTGAGTCTTTATATTTCTTTAAGCAGTAAAGAGGCGGAGAAAGAGCTTCAAATGACTTTCCTGGCCGTAATTGGGGCGTTCCTGAATTTTCATTTCCCTAGCTCAACAAATTTTTTAGTTAGTGAAATGCTTGCTACTAAACTATGATATTATTTTGCAAAACTACTTCATATTGCATTTTCATCTTATTTTCAGAGGTGTAAGAGTTTAAAATTTAGGTATTTAATATCATTTATTCAGGATTCCATTAATTACTTTGTGGCTCTCCGCAATAAACAGAAATAGCAATGGAAGAATTAAAAAAAAAAAAAAAAAAAAAAAAAAAAAAAAAAAAAAAAAAATTGACAATGAAGACATGCTTTAGTGTTCGTGTTTTTAAGTATCTAGATGCATAAAAAAGTCTTTGAACATCTTTGTCAGTCAAATGATGTGAAAAGTAATTATGCTTCAAGTACAGTGTTTCTGTTTTAATGTCATAGTGCTTGGTTATTTTCAAGAAAAACCCCAAAATATGAGGAATTTTGTCATAAAGCAAGGCATAAGTAATTAATTTTTTCAATGATTATCAAACTGAAAATACTTGTTTACGCTGTGTAAAACTCGAGAAACAAACCGGTTTCTTCGTTAGTCTCTTTCGGCTTAGTGCGAGACAAGATAAAGACAAATGACAGAATAGATGGGAAATATATAGTTCGGGCTATATATTTGCACACGAGGGGGGGGGGGTAACAGGTTGAAGTCAGAAAACAATTCGTACTTAATAATATGTAGAGTAATTGTACCTAATATATTTTGCATGCAGACTCGCTATACTTTACCCCTCCCCCCTAATTTGCAAATATATAGCCCGAATTTGGAAACCTTCTTTTCCAGAGGGGTGGGGGGTGTTTTCTGGGGGGACGCCTAAAACCCTGTCTTAGTTAGCTTTTTTGGTAGCTCTGTTATAATAGAAGGGCTTATTTTCCCTTACTCAAATGAGCAAAACCTAGAATAGTTTTTTATGCTTGAATGTAATTTGGCCATCTCTCTCTAGCCGGACACCCACCTTTCTTGGGATTTCTTATTAAATGGATAACTTTGCAAAATAATTTCGTCCTCTATCTTGTTGCCTTGGCCCTTGTTCTGTCTTCTTGCCCCTCACTTTATTTCTATTTTAAGATTGCTATATGCTCCAGTATTCCCCTGCGAAACAAAATTGAAGGGCCTGGATTCCCTAGGAATACTATCAATAGTATGTAACATCATTCTTCCTGCATTTTTATTATAAAGCTTTAAGGGGTTGCCTCCTCCTCAAGACCGCACTCTTAACGCTAAAGTTTTTTGTATAGAACTTACATGTTAGTTTTTGCTCGTTTTGAGTTTGAATTGGTTATTTATTGTACTATTTTTGGGTTTAATTTATTTATTGATGGGGATTTATTGTAGTCTTACGCCTGGACAATTATTTGAATTTATTTCTATTCATTTTTGGCTTAATGAGGCGCTTAACTATTCTTTGACTATTTTTTTTTAAATTAATTTCTGTTCGTTTTTATTGACTTAATCTTTTTCATAAAAAAATTTCATATCTTTTTGTTTGTTTTCCCTTCGAACACGTATTAGTTGAAAAACGTTCAGAAATTAAATCAAAAAAGTTTTTTTTAACTTTAAGTAAGAAGCGACATTAAAACTTAAAACGAACAGAAATTATTCCGTATATGAAAGGGACTTATCCCTCCTCAACGCCTCCCCCTTTATGCTAAAGTTTTTAATATTTTAAAAACTAGCTGTGACAAAGAGTCAAACTTTAGCGCAAAGAGGGAGGCGTTGAGGAGGGGACAGCCCCTTTCATATACGGAATATTTTCTGTTCTTTTGAGTCTTAGTGTCTCTCCTTACTTAAAGTTAAAACAACTTGTTTTTTTTATATATATAATATTGGTAAGCATCCAGTTTCTTATATTGGTAAGCATATATTGTTTCTTAATCTTTTTAAAGGCGATGGGGCAATACCAAAACATTTCTTTTGATACTGATTCCTCCTCTTTGTGCTGATTCTGATGTGGTTTCCCAGACCTCATTCCTAAAAAGTATTTATATACTAGCTGTTGGGGTGGCGCTTCACGCCACCCCAACACCTAGTTGGTGGGGGCGCTTCGCGCCCCCCCCCCCAAGCCCCCCCGCGCGCGTTAGTCGTTACGCGCCATATTAGTTACGTGCCATTGTAGTTGTGTCCCTATGTCCCACCTGTGAATATAGATAGATATATATATATATATATATACTAGCTGTTGGGGTGGCGCTTCGCGCCACCCCAACACCTAGTTGGTGGGGGCGCTTCGCGCCCCCCCCCCCCCCCCCAAGCCCCCCCGCGCGCGTAAGTCGTTACGCGCCATAATAGTTACGCGCCATTGTAGTTGTGTCCCTATGTCCCACCTGTGATATATATATATATATATATATATATATATATATATATATATATATATATATATATATATATATATATATATATATATATATATATATATATATATATATATATATATATATATGGTTTTAACTACGTAAAACTTGCGAATATACAACATTCTTTGCTGTCCCATTGTCTTTGCATATAAATAGATTGTCAGGTTTACCGACTCTTGAACATGCAACATATAATGGTCCATGGGAAAACAATCTGTATTCAGATCTATACCTCATGATTCTAATGATTGCCCTTGAGCTTTGTTGATGGTGATTGCTAATCGACCATTCCCTGTCCCGGTCGTCATTTATATCCCCCTGTTTCCCCCGGTGTCCCCGTTGTAGTTGTGTCCCTGTGCCCCGGTCGTCATTTATATTCCCTGTGTCCCGGTCGTCATTTGTATCCCGGTGTCCCGGTCTGTATATACATTCGTTTTTTAGTTTTGTTTTTTAAGTTTTGTTTTTCTCCTTTATTTTTTTCCTTCTTTTTTTTAGTTTTTTTTAGTTTTTAGTTTTTTTAGTTTTTTACCTTTTTTTAGTTTTTTTAGTTTTTTTAGTTTTTTAGCTTTTTTATTTTTTTTATTAGTTTTTAGTTTTTTTTGTAGTTTTTGCCTTTTTTTAGTTTTTTTAGTTTTTTAGCTTTTTTATTAGTTTTTAGTTTTTTTTGTAGTTTTTGCCTTTTTTTAGTTTTTTTTAGTTTTTTAGCTTTTTTATTTTTTTTATTAGTTTTTAGTTTTTTTTGTAGTTTTTGCCTTTTTTTAGTTTTTTCAGTTTTGACGTCACCTGATCCAGTTTTTTCAGGTGACGTCACCAGATCCATCCACAGATCCACACACAGACAACTTATATTATATATATATATATATATATATATATATATATATATATATATATATATATATATATATATATATATATATATATATATATATATATATATATATATATATATATATATATATATATATATATATATATATATATATATATATATATGTTTTTAACTACGTAAAACTTGCGAATATACAACATTCTTTGCTGTCCCATTGTCTGTGCATATAAATAGATTGTCAGGTTTACTGACTCTTGAACATGCAACATATAATGGTCCATGGGAAAACAATCCGTATTCAGATCTATACCTCATGATTCTAATGATTTCCCTTGAGCTTTGTTGATGGTGATTGCTAATCGACCATTCCCTGTGTCGCCGTCCTCATTTATATATCCCCTGTGCCCCCCGGCGTCCCCGTTGTAGTTGTGTCCCTGTGTCCCGGTCGTCATTTATATTCCCTGTGTCCCGGTCGTCATTTGTGTCCCGGTGTCCCAGTCTGTGATTTCTCTTTGAGTGTCCCGTGCGTCATTTATATGCCTTGTGTCCCGGTGTCCCGGTCGTCATTTGTGTCCCGGTGTCCCGGTCTGTATATACATTCGTTTTTGAATTGGTCTTTTTTAGTTTTTAGTTTTTTACCTTTTTTTTAGTTTTTTTAGTTATACCTCATGATTCTAACGATTGCCCTTGAGCTTTGTTGATGGTGATTGCTAATCGAACATTTCCTGTGTCCCCGTCGTCATTTATATATCCCCCTGTGCCCCCCGGCGTCCCCGTTGTAGTTGTTTCCCTATATCCCGGTCGTCATTTATATTCCCTGTGTCCCGGTCGTCATTTGTATCCCGGTGTCCCGGTCTGTATATACATTCGTTTTTGAAATGGTATATGATGAAATAAATTTTTGTATTTTTCCCCTTTTTTTCTTTTTAGTTTTTTTTTTGGTTTTTACTTTTTTTTTAGTTTTTTAGTTTTTTTTCTTCTTTCTTTTTATTTTTTTTTATTTTTTTTTAGTTTTGTTTTTCTCCTTTATTTTTAATTTTTTTATTTTTTTTCTTTTTTTTTCTTTTTTAGTTTTTGTAGTTTTTTAGCTTTTTTAGTTTTTTTTTCTTTTTAGTTTTTTTGTAGTTTTTACCTTTTTTTAGTTTTTTTAGTTTTTTTTTTACTTATGTCCTGGTCGTCATTCATACTCCCTGTGTCCCGGTCGTCATTTGTGTCCCGGTTTTTTTTATGGTGATTGCTAATCGAACATTCCTTGTGTCCCGGTCGCTTTCTCTTTGAGTGTCCCGGTCGTCATTTATATTCCCTATGTGCCGGTGTCCCGGTCGTCATTTGTGTCCCGATGTCCCGGTCTGTAATTTCGTCAGTCGAAAACATGACGTCAGTCGACACACAAACATGACGTCACTCGACAGACACACACACACACAGACAACTTATTTTTATATATATAGATTTTTGATATTTTTTATCAATAACATTAATTATGAAGAATTATGCCATCAAGTACACATCATAATTAACTCCATAGAACAATACCTGCACAGAAAAGTGGGGGAATTAGACGTGTAGAAAAAACATGATGAAATATGGAAATTCAATGACAAACTACTGCTACTACTAATAACTCACCGTGGCACCAAGCCACCTGAGGCCGACACAGCTACGTACGCTCCTTCTCCAACCCAATCTATTCAAGGCCCCCCTCTTTACACCCTCCCAGGAAGTTCCCATTTCCTTTAAATCTTTATTTATGACATCCTCCCACCCCAGACGAGGATGAACTTCTTTCCGTTTAGTCACAGGCGGTTGGCCAAAAAGGACAATCTTCGGCAATCTGTCATCCGCAGAACTTTGCCTAGCCATCTGAATCTTTCTTTCATTATAGCCCTAGAAAGCGGGATTGAACCACATTTTTCGTACAATCTACTGTTTGAAAGACGGCGGCAATCTTAGCCCCATTTGATCTTTTACATTTAATTATTCTAAATCGCAATGAAAAAAATCAAAAAATCTTAATTTTGCAAAAGAAAGTTCCAACCCGTTCGTTTTCGTATTCATAAATCCAGAAGAAAAAAAAACTTTCAAATAAAATTCAACAAGATCTCTCGTTTTCAGTTTCATATTTATTATTTGGTAAACATGATAAAGATGGATTAATATAAATGTTAAACATACAAATATATATATATATATATATATATATATATATATATATATATATATATATATATATATATATATATATATATATATATATATATATATATATATATATATATATATATATATATATATATATATATATATATACAACAACAATATACTGCTGTTGAGGATCACACGACTAGGGATTTATCTGACGCGAGACTTTATGAAGAGTTATGCATTTGGAACGGTAAACAATGCGCAGTATTTCCAAAACAGACTGCGCGTCTTATTTTTAAGTATTTGCATCTCCTCCCATCACCATCATATTTTTTTTGAACTGAATGGAGATAGCTGTAGTCAGATGGTGGTAATTAGAAATCGGTGGTGTATTCAGGGTTTCCCTCAAATTCACAGAAAACTGTCAAGCAAGCAACAAAGAAAAAAACCCGTTGAATTCATGACAGGATCCCCCCTCCCAAATAAAAAATCAATCTGCTGCTGCCAGGAGTTCTGAACATGAAATAGAAAACAATTCTATTTTATGTTGGTTTACGGGCAACATAAAGTGTCCACCCCTGAGGTGAGGGGTGTACTGGTCCACCCCTCAGGCCAACCAGTATACTATTTTTTATTTATTTTTTTTGTACTCCGCTATTATACCATGCTGTGTAGTGGGTACAACAGAATGTCTTGTATGTTAAGATATTGACCCCATAGGGCAATTCTCTAAAATCTTTTAGTTCTGAGTTAGTCAAAAATTTAGTGTTTAGTGTTGGATTTTTTTTTAATTATTAATAAATCTTATCTTGTTTTATTTAGCCATCCTAATCTAAATCGTATGTTTTTCATGCCAATTTTTTCCCTCCAAACTAAATTATCATCTAATCGTAGTAGCGTAATAGCCTATTTTTAAGAAATGTCAGGTACGCCCTTTAGGCTTTGGTATGAAGGTCAAATATATCTTGCACTGTTGTACTTTGAATCTTTTTTTTTCAGTTATTGGAGCATTGATTGGTCAACAAAGAGGCCGGCATGTTGAAATCATGAACTCTTTTGAACTGGTTTTTAATGAAATCGAAGGGGATGTCATAGTTGACAAAGTTTACTACAAAGTTAAAGAAGAGCACTGTAAGAATTAACTACATATTTCTATTAATCCTGAATTTATTTCATATTTATTTCTATTAATCCTGAATTTATTTCATATTTATTTCTATTAATCCTGAATTTCCTTTAGAAATGAATAGTGCTTCTGATTATACGAAGACTGAAACCACTAATAGGAAGTCAAAATCACTTTTAGTAAGTTTTTTTTGGCAGTGGTTATTTTACCTTATAGGTTCTTATGTGTTTGATATTGTATGGTAAATTCACTTTTTATAAAAATTAAGAAGTTTCCAGAAGCCTTATAACTTGAAATTCAAAATATAAGAAACTTAGTTATACAAAACTTCGGTTGTTATACAAAACCGCAAGAAAAGGTTAAATTTTTGTATTATAATGTTTATTTTTTTGAATATAAGAATAAAAATTAAATTAAAAAATTATTTTTTTTTACAAATTTTGTATTAGAATATAATAATGTTTGACATAAATTTTTGCATCAAAAGTGTACTTATTGTTGAATAGTGATGCACATAAGGCCTCTTATGGGATTATAGACCCTCAGCCTCATCCTCCCCCAATTTTGTGTAAAAGTATATCACCTTTTCCAAATCAGGAATCATTTCGAAAATTTGAAATTTTAATTACTTGTTTTAATTACACAATTACAAATTTCAATCATATGGGATTAAAGCTTATTAAATATATTTTGTATCAATCCACAGGTTAATTCATCATTGTCTTTAGTTACTATTGAACATTTTAAATCCCTGGATTCATCATGCCACAGCGTGTTGAAATCATAATAATTCAAGGATTATAATTTGAATATCTGAATGACCGCAAATGGGTTCAAATGTTCTTTTTTTTGACCTGGTGCATATAGACCATGAATGAACTCTTTTGAATAACGATCATTCAGAAATCATTTAAGGAATCACATGTTAAATATTTAAGTTGGTTAGTTGATATTTTTATCAAAATCAAATAACAAGTGTGGATACGGAGCGGATAAGGATGATTTTAGGGAACGATAAAAACCGAACAATAATTAACTTAAAAAATAAAGTTTGCCATCGAAAATTAAAGAGCGATATTGAAAATAAGAAAAAGAAATCAAACTAAAAAAAGCTGAACCTAAAAGAAATGTTTATACTGAAGTTATTATGAATAATAAGGTCAAATTTAAATTAAATTAAATTTGTGAAAATTAATTTGGTTTTAATATTTCAATGTGGTTTTACTATTTACTGGTTTTACTTGGTTTTACTATTTACTATTTCAATGTTTCCTCTCTTTTAAAGTACCATACATATATATATATAGAAGAACTATATATATATATATATATATATATATATATATATATATATATATATATATATATATATATATATATATATATATATATATATATATATATATATATATATATATAGAGGAACTAAATATATATATACAGAAATATATAGGAAATGGATGAAATAGATGAAACTAAGAAACAACAGGTGGCTATATTTGAAGCAATACATGTTGTTTCAAGTAAAGTACAAATGATAATTTAGCCTTTTCATGTTGTTTGAGTGGACCATGAACCCACTCTTGTATGACATGTGTACGCCTCCAAGGAAGATGTTAGCACCAAAAATAGCTTAACTAAATTCTGGCTTTCCTACGCAGAGTTGCGTGTTAATAGTCTGAAGGTGTCACTACATTTATGGTTTAAATGCCAAAAAATGTGACTATCAATATCCCCCTCTTCTATTTTCTGTTAGTTTTAAGTTTTCCTTCATTATTGGTTGTAATTTATATTCTCTTTTTTATTTTTTTTTATTTTTTTTTATTCTTTCTTTTTATTTTTTAGTTCGACTTCTTATATGAGTTTCTTATATGTGCTTGTTTTAATTCCTGTATTACCTTTTAGGCTACTTTTCTTGATAATTTTTGTCTTTTAATTGAATATATTGACAAAAGATCCCGTAAGGCAATACTTAATACACAAATGTGATAATTTTTTATGTAGTTTTTACCAATTTAACTTTGCCAATCAACTAAGTTTTGTCAATTTGACTTTTGTAATTGAAGTAAGTGGATACTAAAATACGTTTAAAATATATTCATATTATTATTGAAAATAATTTAAAATAAAATTATTTAAAATAAAATAAATATATATAGTGTTTCAATTATGTTTTGTCTGTAGTTAAGCAAGTTTTCAGTGAGATGGACTTTCTTGGCTGGTATACAACAGCTGGGGCCCCGAGTACGTCAGACACTGATGGGAACCCAAGTATGTCAGACATTGAAGTTCATCGCCAAATCTGTGAAATCAATGATAGCCCGGTTTTCATTAAACTTAACCCCTTTTCTAGGACTGCTAATGTAAGTTTTAATTCTTGTTTTATGTTTCGTACATCATCAGTGAAATATTAAAAAATTTAAAAGTCCGTTGTTTTTAAGATGTTATAATGGTGCTTAGAGAATTTAGAAGAAAAATATACATTTTTTGTCAATTATTTGGCGTTTTTCGACTATATTTATTTTGCACATTGTCATGAAAGTTTTAATTCTTGGTTTTATGTTTCGTACATCATTATTGAAATATTGAAAAATTAAAAGTCCGTTGTTTTTAAGATGGTATAGTGGCGCTTATTGAATTTAGAAGTACAATATGCCTTTTTTGTCAATTGCTTGGCGTTTTTTGACAATATTTAATTTTGGACATAGTCATGCAAGTTTTAATTCTTAGTTTTATGTTTCGTACATCATTAGTGAAATATTGAAAAAACTAGAAATCCGTTGTTTTAAGATGGTATAATGGCGTTTATAGAATTTAGAAGTACAATATACATTTTTGTCAATTGTTTGGATTTTTTATTTTGGAAATAGCCATGTAAGTTTTAATTTTAGTTTCAGTTTCGTACATCATCAGTGAAATATTGAAAAACTAAAATTCCTTTGTTTTTAAGATGGTATAATGGCGCTTATAGAATTTAGAAGCACAATATACATTTTTTGTCAATTGTTTTGTCTTTTTCGACAACATTTATTTTAGACATAGCCATGATATTTACACGTCAACATGGCTATTATCAATAATTCCAAGCGGTACTGTGTTGGCGCAGTGGGTTTGACCTTAGCTTGGTAATACGGGACCCAGAAATCGAGTCATGCTGTAGCAATGCACTACAGGGCCGACGCATGGACCTTAGTAGTTAAGAAGCGTCGTTAATCGTTAATTACTTACTTACTTAATAGCTCCAAGCTATTTTTCAACTTTCGACGTTAGTTAGACGTTCAACTTAGACACGACCAATTTTATTTTAAATAACATCTGCAAGTTCTTTTTCTTTCCATTTTAGAGATAAGGTTAGTTTTTTTGAAACTAACAGTATTTTTCTTATTATGTAATTATATGATTACAATGAACACAGTATAACTACAATGTAATTGTATGATTAATTTTACAAATAATTTAGCTAGTTTAATTTTAAAAGTTGACATACAAATGAAGTATATTTTTGTTTTATTATTGTATTATATTTTAATAAAAGAATGATACTTTAAATTACATTTTACTAATATATCTTTATTATGAAAGTTAGAATAGAAACCAAAGTATATTCTTCACTCTCACTTTCTTTCCCTCCCTCTCTCCCTCTCTTGCTCTCTACCTCACTCACTCTCTATTCTCACCCCCCTATCTATCTCTCTGTTTCCTCATTTTTAATTCAAGACATATAAATTGAGTGCTTGGCGTACCAACCTCATCTCTGTCAAATGGAAATGGTTTTATTAGGGACAACAGAGTGGTTATAAAATACGGTGGCGAATGGATATTATGACCTATTTATACTAGAAGTAAATGTGCAACTATATTTTCTTAAGTTTTGCCCTGTCTTCCAGCAAGTATACTTTTATCCACCGAAGGAGCCCTTTTGTGTTACGACCTAGCTCTTTGATCGTTCTTCATTATTTCGTCTTTTATATTCTGCGTAAAAAACTTCCAGGATCCAGCTGCAATAATATTCAATTATAGGATAATTTTTACTGAAAACTCAAAAGATTTATATTGGTGAAAATGTAATGCGTCCAAAGGATTATAATGGTGAAAATACGTTTAAAAATTTTTTCAAACAAAAAGCATGTTCAATTGCAGAGGAACTTTTGGTTTCAAGTTAGAAAAATTTATACTGATATAAATGTAATGCATCCGAAGGATTATATTGATGAAAATATGTTCAAAAAATTTTTCAAATAAAAAGTATATGTTCAATTTATGAAAATATGTTCAATTACAGGAGAACTTCTTGATTTTATGTTCAAAATATTTATACTTAAGTAGAACAGGATTTACCAATAAACCCGCTTGGTCCGGGCCTAGAGACACACAATGACAGGGGGCGCATTAAACTATCACTGAGTGATTTTTTTCTTAACAAAAATTGGACTGATATAATTTATTGTCGAAGTGCCAGGTGCACTCTACCGCCGCGCTGCCTATTCACAAAAAATTGGCCACAGTCCTTTAGGCTGTGGCCACTCCTAAACTGTCAGATGCCTTTAAAGAATGTCAGCCGAAAACTCTGTATCACCTCTCTTTCGTTACTTTTGGCTCATCACTTGCGTTCTGTTCAGTGCTTCCACTATCCCGGAATTTTTGTGGGATTCCCCGAAAATCTCGCAAAAATAGAGCGGCAAAAATGCTTCGGCCTAGAAGGGTCAAAGCTTTAAATCCGGCCCTGTACTTATGAAAATTTGGATAATCAACTTCTAACTTGTTATGAGCTTAGTTGTATAATTTTAGAGAAATCTGGCCGGAAAAATGAAAATAAATAAGAAGAAAAAACAGTTACAATTATTCCTTGTCTGGATTTTTTTTTCTTTAAAATAGTTACTGCTCATATTGTTATTTTGAGGGGGGGGGGGTAAGAAACGATTTTTAGTTTAAAGTGCTATCTGTATATTCTAAAGAATATGATTTAAGTATGGCCGAACTTAATAAAAAGAGAATATCGTTTCGCTGGATTGGGAATCCTTTGTCCGAAGGGCTCGGCTTCGATTCCTGGCGTGGCCAGTTATTTGGTTTTAGACAGGGGTCAGTGTCGTGACTCGTAAGCTCAGCCAGAATCGACCCAGCTCTAAATGGGTGCCTGAAGGAATCTGGGGAAGGTAATCAGAAAGGGTGTGTGAAAGTACAGAATGGTTGGCCCAGAGCCCCACATTGCACTTCCTGGCTGAAGGGCCACGAAGCGGAGATCAGCACCACTGGTTGGGACCTTGAGGTTCTAGAGCCGTCATACTTACTTATTTACTTACTTATCTGTTAAAAAGCGACCTATTTCACACTTACCTTTTTTTGAACTCGTTATTAGAATGACACAACTATGATCGACTCCGGTCGGTTCCAGAGTGGTTTATGATTTTCCTTGCGGAGCTGTAGTAGAGTGGATACTTCAGGAAACGGGCTCTACACGTTCTTGAGTGTTATCACTACATTTGCTGAAAATAATCAATTTATTTATGTGATTATAGTAGGAAAAAATAATAAGTCGGTGAAAAATTGGATTAGACGATGGCGAGGGGATAAACGCGCATATGTCATACCTGAGAGCCTCCTATGTTATATATCTCTAGCATTAAAATTATATCGGAGGCCTTTAAACTACTCACAAGAAATTGGTATGAGATTGATTAGAATAGTGCTTGAATCATGGGAATAAGATTAGAATATAAATATGGAAGATTATAAAAATATAATAAAGAAAAAATAGAATAAATAGTAAGAATAGTGCATTCTTTTCTCTCTTAAGTATCAACGACATCAAAAGGAAATATTTTTTTTCTTCTTCTTCTTCTTCTCATTGAATCTGTCTTTGGTCTATTTATATCTTATAACCACGATTTTATAAGCTTTCTATTTTGGTTGTTTCAAAATTATAAAGCTTATAGGGCCGTATCAAATTTTCATAAGGTTAACCATGAAAATAAATTAGAAACATTTATCAGTCAAATTTGGTAAATTTGACAGTGCGTACTACGAAAATATGTATAACGGCATATGGAGATCTTTGGATTAAGATTTGATATCTTGATTTTTCCTAAATTTTAAGATACATATGGTTGTGTAAGTGACCATTTGATCAATTCGAAAAATCAGATTTTCTTACCACTGTCCTTGATATTTTAGCTGAAATTTCTTGTTTCCCAGTTTATTACCCCCTCCCCCCAATTTATTCTGTTAAGTTTCTGGAAAAGACTGTGGCTCCTTTGGAACGTGATTTTGGTTGTTTAATTCTTCTGTGTCTGTTAGGTGACTGCCATTTTCATTGCGACAGAGCAATTTTAGAACATTTCTTTTCCAGCTCACAATTTCCATTGTTTACCTTAATTAGTGAAATATACTAGGCTCCGTTAACAAATTTCTCTTCTAAAATTATTCTTAATACTAAATGGTAATACCGCGAAGCATACTATGAAAAATAGAAGCCTTCTTGTCAAATTCCTTTTCATAGCAAATTATCAGTTTTTGAACAAAATACTTCTTATCTAAAAAAAATGTAAAACCAGCAATATTTTTTAGTTACCATTAGCTGTTTGTGAGTCAGTAATTGATGAAGTAAAAGATAGTATTTGTTTTTCTATATTTTCTTTTATGACAACTGAAAAAAATAACGGCAACTGAGAAATGGTAACTTTGCCATACAAAAGATGTTATTTGCTTCTCTCCCATATCTTTTATGTATGTATTGCTCTCTCCAATTATATATTTTCATTTATTCATTATGCAGAATATGTATTCTCTCCTATTTACCATGTTTTTTTTCAGTTGCCAATAGCTGTTTATGAGTCAGTAATTGATGTAGTGAATGGAGTACCGAAGATGTTATTTGTTTCTCTGCCATACACTTTGGCAACAGAGGAAGCTGAGCGAATTGGGGTTGATCATGTTGCCAAAGTTTCTGCTGGCGAGTCAAGAAATAAATCAGCGGGTAATTGAGTATTGCTCTTAAGGGCTATGCCTGCATTCCTGATAATACTTTCCTTAATATCTAATGAAACTCACGAAACAAGCTAAACGGAAGGAATGGGGAAAAGATTAACGAACCCTTCAGTACCATAACCTCTAATATTTAATAAAATGGCGATAATTTGTAAGGGTGGAAACTGTTGCTACTGTCGAAAAAAAACTGTCAACGCTATCTAGTGTTTGGAGATACTTGGCATTTTTTAGAGCATAATTGGTAATTTTGAAGTACTGTAATTGGTAAAATTAGGGTAGTAACAAGTGTTTGATCTGAGTTCGTGAGTAAATCCCTGAAAGACCTCTGAGTTCCTGAACAAAACACTATTAAGAGTTTTTAAAACTGCAAAGTGTCGCCAAAGGCTAGACGGCGTTAATAGTTTTATTTTATTGGTTGTTGTACCAGTTTCCACTCTTAGTTGATTCTACTCATCTCTGCCTTGTATTGTAAAAAATTAATCTAATATTTAATGTAAGAATACTTGACAGATAATTTAGCACTCATTCAGACAAAATTGCCATACCACCATCCAAAATCCAGCCGTCTCGTTTTTAACAAAGCCAGCTTTTTGTGTTTGCCATGTGGTCCGACAGGCTTGTGGCGAGTATATGGGAGGAGGGGAATAAGTCATTCACCTCCTTCGCAAATAGTATATTATATACCTGTTTAACATTTTCAAGCATTGCTAAGCATTTGGCTTTGGGTAAATAATAGGTTCTCAGACAGTACTTTCTTTAATGTTTAATCAAACTTGCATAGAAAGCCAATGAAAAGGAATGAAATACCGCTTAGTACAGCAACCTCTTATGCCCGATAAACATAAACTTGTTTTTTGAATTTCACATAAATTCATTTTCGCAACAAACGTTTACTTAAAGTTTTTCTTTTGGAGAGAAGGGGGTAAGGGGACTTAGATTTCTGGAGGAAGGGGCTGACCAACTATTTTTCTCTAGGTCTCTAAGATTTTTTATCCAATAAGGTTTTTTTTAAGACGCGTTTTTAATTTTTTGGTTACTGTGGGCTGTGATCCATTCCTTACTATGTTGCAGCTATCACTGCAACCATCATTGAAACCACTTTTTAATTCAGCTATACTTGCCAAAATGGTTTAGTGTCTACTTCTGCCTAATTCGCCGTAAATTATGCCCTTGTCCGAAACATGGTTGCCTCGTTTTACAAGTGTCGCAATAAGCTGCAGTCCTGCAGGTAGACCAATTTTAGCTGCAGTCCTGGAGGTGGTCGAACATGACTCAACATGAGTTCGAGACTGTCTCAACATAATTGATTTTAATGTTGGATTTGTAGGAATTCTTTCTTTCCTAGATTGAAGATGTTTGCCGAGGGTAGTTTGTTTTCTGGGAAAAAGACAGTTTGCAATTTTCACGGTCTCTTAGAACACTCTTAGAAGGTTAAAAGAAAACACTCCGTCTGTCCAGTCCTTAATTTTTTTTTGGCAACTTTTCAATTTTTCATTGTCAATTTTTCAATTTCAATTTTTTTATTTTATTTTTCAATTGTCATTTTTTTTTAAATAAACGGATTTGAAATATCTTATGGACTGCTCGTATTTTTTCTTTGAATTTTGATTTATATGGAAAACATACGATTCTGGGGTCGATGGGAGAAGCATGCCTATCAGAAGAAGTTCTCCCTCAAGTAGTGGTCATGTCAAGAAGCTAACACGGCTTTGTGCCGTTTTGACCGCAGGTGTGTTTTTGCTGTGACGGTGGAAGTAGTAGAAAACTTCTAAATTGGAAAAAGTTTTAACCCTTGAAATAACTAAAAGAAGTTTAAAATTCGATAGTTTATCAGTTATTGTCCTGTCGGGCTACAGATACATACAATTCTGGAGACCATGTTGGAAGCTCTGTCTCTCAATCGGTGATGACCTAAGTGGTGCAAATAGCTAAGAAAGTAACAGCTTGGCGCTGTGTTTAACACGCGAAAAAAAAAGAACAATTTAAAACCATAGACCTATGCCAAGACTTGTATTTTATTCGATAAAGATAATGTTTTCTTTAAGTCGAATTTTAATTAAATGACCTTAATTCCAATTTATTAATTTACTAGGTAGTCTTATAGCCTGATGGACTACGGACATATAAAAGAGAGAAAAAATATAGAAAAAAAAAGAATACCGGATTCACGTGAAAGTCGAAGCTGCCAATAATCAACAATAACTCACGATAAGAAAAGGTTGCATTCTAACATAGACCTAAAATATTGTTTAGATTTTGAACAAAGGTTGTTTCTACAACTCTCTACTAAAATCCAAGAAGTATACAGAGAAGTGTAGCTAGGGCTTTCAGAAACCAGGGACAACGTTGGATTTTGCACCTCTCCCTTCTATCTGAAGGTATCAGAAGGTGATAGTATTGAAGAAAAAAAGGAAAAACAAACTCACTTTGGCGTCCCCTTAGAGGCTATTCCCGGGGACAGCCGTCCCCCCAGCTATACTACTGAGAATATACAATGTAAAGTGTACGCTCTAGAAGTTTTTTGAGTGTACATTTTCCAAATACAAAAATATCACCATATGACTTTTCTTTGCCTCAAAGTAAATATCTTCGATGAATTATTTGCTAACAATCCTCAAAAACCTGCCCATTACTAATGATAATTTTACTAGTGATAATTGATGCTATTGATGGTATCATTGCTGTTGATAATTGATGATAAAAAAGTAAAAATATTGATAAGGGTAAGGCGGTGAAATAGCAGCCCACGGGGATTAAAAACTGTTTATTCAGTAGTAACCTTTTGTACTTTTGTACACTATTAAGTTCTTTTGTACACTAGTAAGTAATGCTCTCTGCTTTAAAATTAAATCATTATCATAGAAGCGTATGGAAGGTGTAAAAAATAATTTTCTAACCTCCCCCCAGAGAAAAATTTCTGCAGAGTAGTGATTCTCAAACATTAGAAAACCTGGTATAAGATTGGAAAGGCCCAGGCCATGAAAACTACCCCATATTTTACTATTTATGTTACTATTTGTATAATTAATTGTAGAATACCAGGTACGAGCACGTAAAACATTGTTTGGCTTTAAATTCATTTTGTCTTGGAGTTTGACTACTTACGGTTTTGGCTTAAAGTTCACTAACATTTCTTTGATTATTTAAAGCTGTACTTCTTTGAGCTTTGACTTAAAGTTTACTAAAATTAAAGCAATGTGTGGAATTACAAAGTACATTTTGAAAATTTTTTGAAAAGCAGAGATAATTTTGAAAACTGTGTTCTGTATAAAAAATGTTGCTATAAATTTCTATTGCCCCAAAGTACGGTTTATGAGCTTGCCAAAGAGCGGCCACAAAAAATAAGCCAAAAACTACTCAAACCTGCCAAAACTGCGATAAATTGATAGAAAATCTTGCCATCTTTCTCCATTAAATACAGTGAAAATTGATTATGTTTTGTTTAAGCTATGAAGCTAGGCGACTAGTCAAACCATTTTAGGTCTTTAAGATTCTAATTTTCTGATGTATTAGTCTCTTGGAGGGCAAAACCTCAGTTCTCTCATCTAACACTTTCTGAATTTGCCAGTCTCTTAAACAATCTGAATCCTGAACAATATTGTTAGGTTCTGAAAGCAGCGCCACAATTGAAAATTTAACAATATTCTTGGATTCACATGCAAAAAAACATGTTTAAACAAAGTCAAAAGATATGAGATAATTAGAAATAAATACAATAATATATGTAATAAAATAACAAATGATAATATATACAGTTGATGTACTTTTTGAAAGTGATCTTTAATGTAAATGCTTTTCCCAAGATCTTAGGTTCGGGATGGGAATCCCAATATCTTAGGAAAAGTCCCAACTAGTGGCAGCCGTAGTTCTGCTTAATTAAATAAAGAGCGGCTTCCAGGAAGTGCAATGCTATCGCTTGTAGCTGACAAGAAACATTCGTAAAATAAATAATATGAGGGCGAAAAGAGTATGATTTTGATGGATACCAACATTTCTTTATTTGAATATGTTCCTTGAAAGGTATCTAAATCCTATGCTTGTTTTTTAAATTATTAACTCACTTACAATGGAGTAAAAGAAATTTTTATAAATCAAGACTAAAAAAATTAACTTCCCTGAAAAAAATTAACTTCCCTGAAGCTGGTTTTGCCAAGTCCTAATTTAAAAAAAAATTTAATGCAAAAAAAAGAAAAAAAAATCTTGCTGCTGTTTCAAGTCCCTAAAACTAAATTCCTATGTAATGTGGTTCAGAATAATATAATATTGTAATTTAATAATAATAACATTCAACAACACATTATAATATTTATGTAATGTACCTCAACAAAAACATGCTACCTACCAAATATTTTGGAGAATAATCTTTAAGTAATTTTCGTAAGGTTATTTACAATATCAGAACATGAAAACTATAAATTTACAGACATGAAAACTATACATTTACATTTGTCCAGAAACTATACATTTACCCCATTTTGTATTTTGTCAGAATTCAATTTCTTATTGTGCTAGACATCATTTTGCCTGTTATCCCGATTTTCTGTGGTTATCCTGCTATCTCGTGCTCTTTCTCGTGCTCTCCTCGCTCTATCTCGTGCTCTTTCTCTCGCTGATCCTTTATAACTATGGGGTCTCCAAACTATGGCCTGTCTTGGAAACTGACCATTCCCTCTATAATTTTTACGCTTTTCATATAATTCACCTTGTTTCGATATTTCTCAAAGCTGTCCTCCCCCGAAATGCAACTGCCTCTTCTGAAGTAGAATCGTGTTCACAGGTCTGGCATATTGCACAATTTCTATAAGTTCCTTTTCTAAATTTTGACCCAATTTAGCAGTACAATGTTGCTTGTGACGTTACTATTCTTTAATACCTATAAACAGTTTAATAAACAATTTATTAATAAACATAATTTATAATAATAATAATTTAACATAACAATTTATAATAATAAACAGTTTAATATAATTCCTTTATATGGTTCATTTTCCACGGAGGTGCCAAACTATTAGCAAAAACCAGCAGGATTATGATAATATAAAAAATAATGATATAATAATATTTTAATAAAAAATCTGTATAATAAAAAAATAATAATAAAATAATAAAATATAAAATAATAAAAAAATCTGTAGATATTTCACATCGGTCTTTAGTAACTAATTACGATAGATACCCCCCCCCCGAAATAGAAGAAGAAAAACAACCCCATTCTTACTTGCGCTTTAATACAGACCACGAACATGAATATCGATCCAAAATATCTGCCTTTTTTTCTGTATTGGCCTAATCTCGTTTGATATTATCTGGCCAGTACCATCCAAAAAGCTATGTTTGCTGAATTTTGTCCTGCTTTGGGTTTGGAATAGACTGATGTCTATATAGTGTTAACTACAATTTTAGTTTAAGTTTTTTATACCTTGCAGTTTCTGAGCATCTTCAGACACAATTTAGCGCGATTAAGATGTTGAAAGACCGCGTGCAAATTATTGTGGAGTATCTACAGGCTATGAAACAAGGGGAAGTTCCCTTTAATCCTGAAGTTCTTAGAGCTGCATGCGTGTTGAGTGACCAGCTCCCCCTTTTGAGTGGCAGTGGGAATTTTAATCAGGAATTTTTTACGGTAAGAAGCTGATTTTTTTTTCGTACCATCTGCTTGAGAAATTATACCCTAGTTTTTTCAGTAGATTCGCATAAAGGTAAGGTTTCGCACACCTTTCCTGTTTACCTTCACCAGTTTTCTGCAGGTACCTATTTAGAGCTGGATCCACTCTGGATGAGCTTACAGAGTCACGTAACTGACAGTTTCTAACCAAATAACTAGTGACACCAGGACATGAACCCCTGTCCTCACGGACATAGGATTTCAAGCCCAGCGTGCTAACCCTTCGGCTCTTACATAGTCATCGCAAATGCTCAAATTCATCCCCGAACCATATCATGGGTTATTATTTTGTTATTGGTTGTATAACAACCAATACAGGTTGTATAACAAGTATAACAACAGGTTGTATAACAGTATAACAACCTTACAGGTTGTTATTGTAGTCGAGAGATTGTTTCCAGCACGCCGGTGGTTCTCTGGCCCTTGCTGTGAAAAACTGTATTACAATTGGCCCTATTTACGTAAAAGTATCTGTGTTTTTTTCTTTAATTTCTTTTAAAATATACTTGTTTGATTTGTCCCTCTCCTTTCAAAAATTTAGTCAGTTATTTTTTGCGGGACAGCCATTGCCGATTAAAACAATAGCTATTGTCAATGAAAAGAATTTCTAATGAGCTTAATCCCTAGGCATGCTATTTCTTTTTAGATACCGATTTATCTAACTTATTGCCGAAATACGCTTAAGCAGTATCTATGTTCTATCGAACATAATAGCCGAAATCCACTTAACATTATCATGCAAATAATGATACTGAAAAGGACTTTAATTAAATGAATAAAAAATTTGCTTTAGATTTATAAAAAAAAATTCATCATTTTCATCTTTTATATACATCTTTTATTGCTGTATTCTATTGTTCTAAGCACAGGGTATCGGAGTTTCCGTTCAAGTTCAAGTTCATTTATTTATAAATCGCACATACATATATATATAAATGACATAGGCCCATGGGGAGACAAGCTCGAAAAACTAGGCCTAGACAAAGATAAAATAATAACATACTACAATACAAAGATAAACATGACGGCAAAGATACAATAACACGACAATAATATGAAAGTAGCAGCTAGCCCAGGATCATTCAATACTATTGAAAAAATTAAAAATGTCCATATTATTAAATATAAATTAATACTGGAAGATAGCTGAGAGGCCCATAATCACCCAGAGCAACGAATCATACAAAAACTTTGCCTTACTAAAAAGATACTTAATTAAAAATACTTTGAACTAAATGAAATTTAAGTTTCCTTTTTATTAAATGGATAGAGGAAAAATTATCAATAAGAGTCTTGTGAGCATCCCAGCACCGAGCTATTGACACAAACGGAGCGAATTTAGATCTCTCAGTATTATACTTGTCAATGTAGATATCCTTTTTTTGTCGAGTGTTATAATTATGTAAATCTTGTGATTGGGAGAACAAACTTTGATGGAGGTAATATGGCGGTAATTTCTTAATGTCATAATTGATTTTGAAAAGAATTGCTCCAAAAGCAAATTGTTGAGAGACTGGAAGTATATCTAGATAAGTATATAAAGATGCAGTAGAAGACTTATTTGGAAGTTCAATAGGTGATGGAATAAACAGTTTAAGGATTCTTAGGGCTTTATTTTGTAAAATCTGTATTGGTTTAATATGGCTTTTAAATGTAGATAAATATACTAGAGAACAATAATTAATATTAGTCTGAATCAGAGCAAAATAAATACTTCGTAAAGCAGAGTAGGGCAAACAAAGCTTCAACCTTCGCATTAAACCAACATACCTTGAAATCTTTAATCGTAGATTTTGAATGTGTGTTTTAAAAGATAAGCTTTCGTCAATCACAAGTCCAAGGTACTTTATCATTTTCACACGAGATATTGATAATAGATACTTTGAAGAAGTAACTCGGGTAATACGAGGGCAGATATTTGACTTTCTGCCGTAAATTATGAAATTAGTTTTTGATACATTCAAAGCAATAAAATTTGAAGAACACCAATCAAGAACATTAGAAAATGCAGTATTCAGTTTTGCCTCCAGCTCCTCGTCATTCTTTTCAGAAATTGAAACTGCCGTATCATCAGCAAAATGTGTGTTGAGACACGGGGATGTAAAAGCGCGGTGAAAATCATTTATATAAATTAAAAAAAGGAGAGGACCTAGGACAGAGCCCTGAGGTACCCCAACCTTCGAAGACTGAGGTACAGGTGAAGAGAGGAAATTGCCCCCATCTAATCGTTGCTTTCTCTTATCAAGATAAGATTTAACTAGATCCAACGCCGGTCCACGCACACCACAATTATCCAATTTACTAAAAAGAATACAATGGGATATTGTATCGAATGCTTTTTTAAAATCTAAATATATTGTTGCTGGAATTTCACCTCTATCCAAGCATTCATGAATATATTGGATGAGAGCAACGACAGCATGTTCAGTGTTGTGTCCAGACCGGAAACCAAACTGGGAATTTGTGAAGAAATTAGACGATTTAAGAAAGTCATAAAACCTCTTATAAATTGCCTTCTCAAGTATTTTAGAAAATGCTGACAGAATAGAAATAGGGCGGTAATTTGATGGATTTTCAGGAGAGTCACCTTTGTGAAGCGGAACTATCCGCGCTTCTTTAAAAGCAGATGGGAAAACTCCAGTTTTAAATGAAAGATTAATTATATGCTGTAATGGTAATATTATTTCAGACAGTATTTCTTTAACAATTTTAGAACTAGACCCGTCAATTCCCGCTGAATTACCTGGATTTAGATCACATACTATTTTTGTTATTTCAGAATGAGAAATAGGCCCGAGAAAAATTGAATTACTTTGAAGAGATGGAAGGTATGAAGAAAAATGTTTATTACTACTTGAATCAAACTGGTTCATTACTGATAAAACAATTTTCTCTCCTATTTTAGCAAAATAAGTATTCAAAATATCAGCCACTTTCTCCGATTTATTAGTAGTCGAACCATCTTCTAAACTAATAACTTCCGGAAAATTCGACTTACTTTCTTTTTTTATAAAATAATTAATTAAAGACCACGTTTTGCGAGGAGAATTTTGAGCTTCTTCGAAGGACTTTTTATAATACAATTGTTTTGACAAACGTATCATTGTGGTTAATTTATTTTTGAAAATTCTAAAATTTTTAATATTATAATCAGTTGGATTCTTTAACTGCTTTTTAAATAACTGATTTTTTTTCTTAACTGATATCAAAATTCCAGACGTTATCCATGGCCTTATAGGAAATTTTTCTCTGCAAATTTTAATCGTAACAAATGGGCAACTAGAATCAAGGCAGCAATTGAAATTTCTTATAAAATTATCAGTTGCCATATCTGAATCCTCCGTGGATATTACCTCCTGCCAATCCAATAGTCGAAGGCTTTCATTCAGGTGCTTTAATGTTATTTTATTTATTAACCGTCCTTGACGTTCCTTACTTACCTGTGGTATTTTATAAGTAAGAGCTAAATCTGAAACCAGCAGGAAATGATCCGATATATCACTTAAAACAGCAAAATTTGCTTGAATAGGTAAAGATATAAAAATATTATCAATGAGAGAAGCAGAACTAGGTGAAATTCTTGTAGGTATCAGGCAAGTAGGAAGCAGACACGCAGAAAAGCAAGAAGACAATAACTCAACAGAGGATTCATTTGAAGCTTCTAGAAGGTCAATATTGAAATCTCCGGAAAGGATTACATCTTTATTTTGAAAATGGGGTTGATGCAAAAAATCATGGAGTTTAGAGAGGAAAGATTTGACTGGAGAAGAAGGCGGTCGGTATACTACGCAAAAAAAAACATCTTTTTTTCCAAGACTATTTTCAGTCACCATTACTTTAAAAAGTATTTCCTCATGAGAACCTTCCAGATTTGCAATGCGTCGAAAAGAGATACCTTCTTTAACTAGTACTGCTAAACCACCCTGGCGCCTAGTCAATCGGTTTTTAAAAATAAATTGATATCCAGGAAAAACAACCTGAGGAGTCAGGTCTGTAAGAAAAGTCTCACAGAATCCAACGACATGACAAGATAGTTTATGAACTACATCGACAAGATCATCCTGTGAACTAAAAAAACCCCTACAATTTAAAAATCCTGTTCTCACAACACCGGTACTGGGAAGATCAGAAACTTCGGAAGGTAATTTATATTTACAATTTGGAAAGTTAATTAGCCCACCGTCATTTATCTTATTTCCTGAAAATTTATCATGGCTCTGGAATATGGAAAAATCAAAAGGGTTAGACTCAAGGTATCTCAGTCTATCCCCAATGCAATTATCATCCAATGTACAAAATCAGAATTATGATCCGAACTAGCAGAAACTTTCGCAAAATGCATACCGTCTGAGTCTTAAAGTAGCAAAAACAACTGAACATGTGAGAACTCGAAAATAATGAAAGAAAAAGAAACTGCTTGAAAATAAATAGAAACAGGAGAGAGAAATGGAACATATTCATTGTAAGATGAAATGCGGACACTGAAAAATTATTGCACTCAATTACTTCATATAAATAGAAACACACACAAAAAAAGAAAGAAAAAGACATAAAATAAACACATAATAAGCTGCAGAGGGACAAAAAATAGAATATTTTTCCCTACAGAGAAAAAAAAAATGCTATCGTATGAACAGAGAAACATTACATATTGTAAAATAATAAAAGTAATCTCACCAAATGAAATGTCATTATTAATCACCGTAACTAGTCAATCTTAATCCACTGTGAAGACGGAGACTTTTTACATTCTAGCGATAATTTGCTCCCTTTTTGTTTAATACGCGTAAGATGAACCGAACCTGAATCACGCATCTCCTTTCCCTTAGACAATAGCTCATTCCGTAGAAAATTTAGCTTTGGTGGGAGATCACTGCAAATGCGAATTCCACTACCCTTCAACTTATTTACCTCACTGAGAATCGACTGAATGCTACGATCCGTGTCTAGCGATATAAAAACAGGGGCCGGTCGAACACTAGTTTTCCTACTAGTAATGTTTGAACTGCTATTTCTCTTAAGGCGATAACACTTTGTAAGAGAAATGTCCTCGGTAACTTGCAATTTGTCAGAAAGAAGAGACATTACGTTGCTAGTCAGTGATTGATTATGCTTTTCAGGAGGCAGACCATGAACAATCAAATTTAATCTCCTTTCTCTCACTTCGATTTCCAAAAGCCTACTCTCCAAATCGTTATTCCGCAATTTTTCTTGCTCTAGATCATTTGGAAGCTTTTTTGCTTCATCTTGTAGATTAGCATTTTCTGCTGATATTTTCCTGACTTCGTCTTGAAGAGCAACTATTGAGACCGAAAAACTTTTCTGTTCCGCTAATATTTTATCCAGTGACGCCTGAAGCCGTTTCATTCCTTCATCAAACTTTGCTTGAGTGACCGCCATAATAATTGCTATAATCCGCACGTAGAAGTCTATTATTGCATCAAATTACGCAATAAAAAGTCCAAAACAATATCAAATTTAATTTGATTTAATTTAATTTAATTAATGCAAAAATTACCCTGAATAAATTTTTGGTACATGGCAAAATAAAGCCATACTGTACTTCATAGTCTAATCATCATTTATTCCTTCTTACTTAAATTTTCAAAAACATGTTCCCGTCAAAGGGTTCAAAACCTTTTTTTGCTCCCTGGTAAAAAAAAAAAAAATCTCGGATGCAGCTTTTATTTTAGTTTGATGATCAGAAACGTTCAGAGGGGACGAACCTACGTGCCTATGTCCTTTCCAAATTTTAAAATGTATTATATTTATTCAATTTTTTTTATACTATTGGATTATTTTTATATTATAATCATAAATATTTCATTATTTTGATATTTACCATTAAAATTTACAATGGTACTACTCTTTTGTTATTGTAGTAATTACTTAAAAAAAAACAACTTTACCCATATTAAATTAAAATGAAATAAAATGTTGAAAAACGTGCTTACTTTTTCAACGAGACAATTGAAAAATAACAAAAAAACTTCTTTTTTGAGTCCGAATGCTTTGGCTTCACATCCGCAAACGTTTCAACATCCGGATAACGTTGATAACTTCGAAGACCGCACTGCTTTTCCATGACGAAAATATAACAGTTCAAAATAGGGATGAAACCTTATAATCGACAGTGAAACAAATATAAAATTTTAACTGAATATTTTGGACACATATACAGTATTCATCATCAGCAGTAAAACTGTTGTAATTTTACTGCTGATGATGGACACTGTATATGTGTCCGAAATATTCAGGTAAAATTTTAAATTTGTTTCGCTGTCGATTAAAAGGTTTCTCTCTATTTTGAACTGCTTTATTTGTCCTGTTTTGTTGTCTCCTTTATTTGTCCTTTTTGTCCTGTTTGAAAAACTATATCTATTTTTTCTATATTTTCCGTTTTAATTTCTAAACAGAAAGGCAGTGTGGTCTAAGAAATTACTCTGGAAGATTACTGGATGGCCTATAGCCTAGGCTCAGACCTGTCTTCTATGTAATTTTCTTAGCCTTAAAAGTAGAGATGGAGTTGAAAACAACCTTTCCATGATCAAATAAAGCCTATGCTATTAATTCATTCCTGGAGGATTCAATCTCCATTTATTTTGCAAGGACATAAATCAGATAGAAAAAAAGTATACCATCTGATGGTGCATCCAGTGATATTTACGAATATAGTAACCACTGCCATCACAATTGCTTTAACTCCATTCCTGAAACAGCTTCCTCTATACATTTCTAACGACTGTGACAATATATAGTTTCCATCGTCGAAGTATCAAGGACATCAAAATTCAAACATTTTTATTCCTTGGCCCCATCTTCGGTCTATTCATCATACCTCAGATCGGGATTTTCTACGATTTTTCTTCAGGTTGCTGTACACCTATTAAGATTTGTTGTTGTTTTTTAAATCTTTTCCGTTGTTGCCACAACCTGAAAGAGGCGAGCAAAAGCTTTTCAAAGGGTAGAAGGAGATAAGTCCCTTTTTTGCGTAACAACTATCTCCTATCATTTTAGGTTTTATATAACATAAATGTTTCATGTTTATGTAAAATTCCATTGTCATAATTGTGAGTAAAGACCGTAAATTCATAAAACTAAGATACTGTAGCCTCTTTCTAGAGGCTAATGTTAAGGCTATTTTTTTTCTTTAGCTAATCAATCACTACTTTGTTTAAGTACCAAGGACATCAAAATTTAATTTTTTTTTGCCCCCCCCCCCTCTGGCTTCATCGGAGGTCTATTCATACCTGAAAACTGGGATCTTGTACGATTATTTTCATCGTTGTTATATAGTTATTAAGATTTTGTTGTTGTGTAAATCCTCTCCATTGTTGCCACAATTGAATCACAAATGAGGCGAGCGGAAACTTTTCTTGTTTACAAACAAGCCCAAGCAACGTTTGTAACATCCAGGTCATCTGCAGCTGGTCGTCGAACAATCAACTGGATAATCCACCCATTACGTTTAGTCGGGCTATTGAACAAGTATTGGCCTGTGGCAATATGTAAAAATTAAGTACTAAAACTGATATTTTCAAAACAGAAGAAAATAAGGATTTAGTTTATATGTCAACACTCAACTGTAGGGATAAATATAACAGAGTAGAATAACCTAAATTGTCTTTCTGAAAAGATTTGTTGTAGACAAGTTAATTAACTATTAATCTAGAGTTTTTAATCTTGAATAATGTCAATAATAGGCATAGCTTAAATTTATGGAAATGTTTGTCGTTTGCTCAAGCAATCAAGAAAGTTATGCTTCTAGAGCTCCGCTTTCCACCCCTGAAACTGGGGTGGAAAGCAGTTTAAAGCAGAGCTAGAGCTCTGCTTTAACTCCACTCCTGAAACAGCTTCCTCTATACATTTCTAACGACTGTGACAATATATAGTTTCCATCGTCGAAGTATCAAGGACATCAAAATTCAAACATTTTTATTCCTTGGCCCCATCTTCGATCTATTCATACCTGAAATTGGGATTTTCTACGATTTTTCTTCAGGTTGCTGTACACCTATTAAGATTTTTTGTTGTTGTGTAAATCCTTCTCGTTTAGCTTAAATTTATCGAAGTGTTTGTCGTTTGCTAAAGCAATCGAGAAAGTTGCTTTCTTGAAAGCAATTTAGAAGTTATGCTTCTAGAGCTCCTAGAAGCATCTCAGCAATCTAGAATGCTTTTCTAGATTGCTTTCTAGAAAGCAATCTAGAAGTTATTCTTCTAGAGCGCCGTTTTCTGCTGATTTTTCACACACGTTCCTTATTTTTAAACTTGGAGACCCCTAAGAGTTAAGCTGTATATCTGTATATGAAGGTCTTCATTATTAAAAATTGAGTTCCGAGGTTTTAAACCGCATATGGTTATGTATGTTCCCTCTTAGCCAATTTAAATAATCAAATTTAATTAATTTCAGATTTAATATTTAAATAATCAGGGGATGTTATGTGAATAGTTTTAAATATGTATAGTCAAAGGATAAAAGAACTTTAACTTGAAATCGAGGTCTTTATTATTGAAAATTGAGTTTCGAGGTTTTATACCAATTAAGCCAATTTAAATAATCACATTTAATTAATTTCAGATTTAATATTTAAATAATCAGGGGAATTAAACATGTATAGTCAAAGGATAAAAGAACTTGAAATGGAGGTCTTTATTATTGAAAATTGGGTTCCGAGGTGTATATTCCCTCTTAGCCAATTTAAGTAATCAGATTTAATTAATTTCAGATTTAATATTTAAATAATCAGGGGAATTAAACATGTATAGTCAAAGAATAAAAGAACTTGAAATGGAGGTTTTTATTATTGAAAATTAGGTTCCGAGGTTTTATACCGCATATGGTTGTGTATATTCCCTCTTAGCCAATTTAAATAATTAAATTTAATTAATTCAGATTTAATATTTAAATAATCAGGGGATGTTATGTGAATAGTTTTAAATATGTATAGTCAAAGAATAAAAGAACTTGAAATGGAGGTCTTTATTATTGAAAATTGAGTTTCGAGGTTTTATACCAATTGAGCCAATTTAAATAATCAGATTTAATTAATTTCAGATTTAATATTTAGATAATCAGGCGAATTAAACATGTATAGTCAAAGGATAAAAGAACTTGAAATGGAGGTCTTTATTATTGAAAATTGGGTTCCGAGGTGTATATTCCCTCTTAGCCAATTTAAGTAATCAGATTTAATTAATTTCAGATTTAATATTTAAATAATCAGGGGAATTAAACATGTATAGTCAAAGAATAAAAGAACTTGAAATGGAGATTTTTATTATTGAAAATTGGGTTCCGAGGTTTTATACCGCATATGATTGTGTATATTCCCTCTTAGCCAATTTAAATAATTAAATTTAATTAATTCAGATTTAATATTTAAATAATCAGGGGATGTTATGTGAATAGTTTTAAATATGTATAGTCAAAGAATAAAAGAACTTGAACTTGAAATGGAGGTCTTTATTATTGAAAATTGAGTTTCGAGGTTTTATACCAATTAAGCCAATTTAAATAATCAGATTTAATTAATTTCAGATTTAATATTTAAATAATCAGGGGAATTAAACATGTATAGTCAAAGAATAAAAGAACTTGAAATGGAGGTCTTTATTATTGAAAATTGGGTTCCGAGGATTTAAACCGCATATGGTTATGTATGTTCCCTCTTAGCCAATTTAAATAATCAGATTTCATTTTTAGTGTCCTTGGTACTTTGAGTGTTTTTTTTTCTGATTTCTCTCCTTTATTTTAGCAATGCAATGATGTGGTACTCATGTCATATTTGGCTGCGGTAACTAAAAGCTGTCATGACCTGAACCAGTTTGTTTCAAAGTTCGTCTACCTCCACGATAAGACGCTTGGACATTCCGGTCCGAAGAAATCTCGATCTAGCTATGTTTGAAGGTCCCTTTTTATATCTCAATACAATAATTATAAATAATATCCTATCATTCCGCATTGAATTATCTTTATTTAAGTGTATTTTTCATTGATGAAGCTTGGCAATAGTCCTTGGGGGGGTCTATTACGAGCTTTCACAAGGAGTATAAATTCTATTATACTTGATTTATTGTCTTGGAATACTATCGCCTTAATTATCTCTATTTAGAGGTAATATCCATTGATACAGCTAGGCAATAATCCTAGGGTGGGGGTGTTGCGAGCTTTCACTGGGAGTATAAAAAACAAATGTATGCCGCTAACCTTCAGCTTGGGTGGCTACGACTATCTCCCTGTGAAACGTCAATTTTGTGACGAGCATAAAGCTGTAACCTGTACCGAGAAGACAAGATACTTATGTTGCTTCAATAGTTTCAGAACTATCCACTTACTGAGCCACAACTGACTAATTTGTCTACATTTTTTGTAAATTATTTACGTTATTTACATTATAAAAAAATTTATTTACAAACTACTATAAAATAAATATCAAACAGTTCGTGGTAACAAACTGTAAGTAAGAAGCGGCTCAGCTCAATAGTAATCGAAACTCTAAAAAGCAGGATTTCGGGGGGTGCTCAAACCCCTAACCCTTGCTGTTTACGGCCCTGCAAACAATCTTGTTAGGTTCTGAAAGCAACGCCGGTGCCGCAATTGAAAATTTAACAATATCCCGAGATTCACATGCAAAAAACAGGTTTAAATAAAATCCAAGGATATAATACAATTAGAAATAATAAAATAACATATGGTAATATATATACAGTTGATGTACTTTTTGAAAATGATCTTTAATGTATTTGATAATGAAAAAAACAGGTTTTTTTAACTGAAAGTAAGGAGCGACATTAAAGCTTAAAACGAACAGAAATCACTCCGTATATGAAAGGGGCTGTTCTCTCCTCAACGCCCTGCTCTTTACGCTAAAGTTTGACTCTTTCTCTCAACTCTACTTTTTGAAACAGTAAAAAACTTTAGCGTAAAGAGCGGGGCGTTGAGGAGGGAACATCCCCTTTCATAAACGGAGTAATTTCTGTTCGTTTTAAGTTTTAATGTCGCTCCTTACTTTAAATTACAAAAACTTGTTTTTTTTTATTTAATTTCTTAAGGTAACTTGTACCAAGAAGACAACATGCTTATGTTGCTTCAATAGTATCAGACCTATCCACTTACTGAGCCACAACTGACTAATTTATCTGTATTTTTTGTAAATTATTTACGTTTTTTGAAAAAAAAAATATTTACAAACTACTATAAAATAAATATCAAACAGTTCGTGGTAACAGACTGTAAGTAAGGAGCGACCCGGCTCAATAGTAACCGAAACTCTAAAAAGCAGAATCTCGGGGGTAGAGGGGGTGTTCAAACCCCTAACCCTTCTTGGGTAAGGCCCTGCAAACAATCTTGTTAGGTTCTGACCGTTAGGTTCTGAACGCCCCTAACCGTTACATCTATTTACTTTATGAAAAAAAACGTCAGTATTTTCAAGGATCTAGAATTAAGGCTTTAAGTTTAGAAAGGGCGTGGTATTAATCCCAATCATGTCAACCGTAGTAATAACAGCCACTGGCTAGTTAAAGAACCCCACTTTATTCCAGCAATTTAGGTCCTCGCAACTGGGTCTGCAGCTCTAATATTCCAACTTTACTTGAATGCGGAATGATCATAAGGCATTGCAGAAACGCACTTTGAGGGACACTGACATCGGACCAAGGGCGTATCCTGGGGGGTTAGGGAGTTTTAACTCTCGCCCCCTCCCCCAAAAATGTCTTTCCAATTCATAAAAAACGTAACAAAAATGAATGTAAGAAATTCTTTGATGCGTTTTTTGAAGTTTCTTTTTGTATTCCCCCCCCCACCCCCAGATTAAAATGTTAAAAAAAGTTGCGAATTAAGAAAGAACAACGAATCTGTATAATTAGTTATAATATTTTAGAAATATGAATGAATATAAGCTCAGGTATATAAGGTTTATAACTCGTACCTTTTGTTTGTTAGCGTTAAACCTGTATTTTTTTTTCGAGGAGTGTGTGTGGGGGGGGGGGGGTCACTAGCCTTAAGCGAATTTTGAACCAAAATCCTCAAATTCTCTAGGATGTAATTTATTTCTAAATCTTAACTAATATCTATAGAGAACGTGAATTTTCATAAAATATGAATATAAGTAGATTTCTTCTTCCACAAGATGTCACACTTTTTACTACGTCATTAACATATAAAATCGTAAGGATAGCATTAAAAAAAAACAAAAAAAGAACTTGAAAGCAATGAGTGAGTTAAGTCTTGAGAACAGCTTTTCCAGTGGATTTGGCCACATTTTTTACTAGACCGCTTGGTCTCAGTACAGATACATTTCTTCCAGCTTCGACTAAATTGAAAAGGGTGATAAATGAATTGCCAGCCAACGAAGCAGCTTGACTTCCATGCCTAAAAAGTTTGCATAGGTTACATAAAAGAAATAAACAATAAAAAAAGATATCTTACTTTATATAAATTAGTGTCAGTGAAATTCAACCAGCCAATAGCTGATCTTAAAACTATGACAGGGTTCTATCGATACTACAGTTGGTTTTTGGATGGTCATAAGAGTGTGCGCTTTTTCTGTTTTTGCCTAAAGGCAAGCGACTATATCTCTTATAGACATCGCATGCTATCAATAGGTTTCCGTTAAAAAGTGACAAATTACCCTAATTTACCTCATGCCTTGAGGGTCGAGTTGGAAATTCAATGAAAACTTTTCTCTTTTTGGAGGGGGGATAAGAGGAGTGGAAATTTCGAGAGAAGGAAACAAACCGTTTTATAGAAACAGTACCTTAAGTAATAATGAAATTGAAGTAAGTAATAGTAATAAGTAATAATAGTAAGTAAGTAATTAAGTAAGTAATAATGAAAATTGAAGTAATAATGAATAATGAAATTAAGTAATAATGAAATTGACAGTGAACTTTATGAAAAGTATAACAATGCTTTAAACGAGTTGTTAAGACAATACGAAGAGGCTACTGGCAATTGTCTGGACACACACTGATCAATTTTTGTTGTTGATTGATTTAAATATAAATTTTGAGGAAATTACTGAAGAAATGGCTAATTATTTTCCCCAAATTTGAACTAATATACAAAATTAAATCGGAGAATTGAAAAATCCTGGTGCTTATGAGCAAGGTCGTATCCAAGGGGTACCAAGGTCGTATCCAAGGGGTACCAAGCTTGAACCCCCCACCGTGAAATTTTAGTTAAACTAGTAAAAACGTAACAAAATACATAAAAGAAAATTTTTGACACGTTTTCAAAGTTTTGTTTGCAACCCTTACACCCCCCCCCGGAAAAAACGAATGAAAATCTTGGACACACCTTTGCTTATGAGCAGTATTTACCTCTCCCGAGTGATATTAATTTGTTAGTTAGACAAACCAGCGAACAGAAAGTAAATGGTATTGTTAATGAAATGAAAAATTGTACCGCTAGTTCTGATCTAATGCCTTTGGGGATTGTAAAGTTTATTTTACCTTTTTTTACCTACGTTTGTAGAAATGGTGAATAGCTGTGTTAAAGATATTTCATTTCCGAGTCCATTCAAAAGGCTAGGATAATGACTTTGTTTGAAGTTGGTGATCGGGCTGATTAAGATGGATCGTTCTCAACGACCCATAAATAATGGTTTTTATCTAGGTAGTACTTAACTCAAAATGGCAGCTGTCCTTCGAATTTGATATGCAGGTACAACATTTTCCGAATTAAATAGCGTTTGCACATCTAGCAAGTACTCTTGAATTTCAATTCGTGCCTGTTCAACAGCCACATGATCTCCATATTGACATATGGATACGAATCCTGTTTAGGGTTATAGAGAAAACCTTAATTGGAGAACAATAGTTTGCGAAGAATACTTGGGATTTGTTGGGCTGATAAGAGTTCCTATGGTTTCTCACCAAGCAACCTCATAATCGACGTAGTCCGACTTTAAACATGGCGATACTTGGGTCACATGCCTCAAATGAGACAAGGAAGACTTCCCTATGACGTTTGGTGCTGGACTCCTCCAGAAGAGTGGTAAACAACGGATCGCAATTGGTCATTCCTTTGAAGATGAGATACGAGCTCTACGGACATCCCTCAATAAGCTATGGTTTCTGGCTCCGGATTGGCTGATGTTGAGGTCAACCACTGCTGACCTATACGCCAATAGGCGTAGGAGCCAATAGGCGTATACGCCAATAGGCGTATTTGAGTATAAGTCTAGAATAGACAGTAAATTGAAGATAGCTACTGTGTTTTTAGACATCTTGAAAGTTTTTAATACTGAGGACTGGGTAAACGTGATGATTGTGGGGTGAGAGGAAGGGCGTTAAAGTTAATAGCCTGATTTTTACCCAATATTTAACTATTGCTGCGGTGTTGCACTCCCCTCCGGGGTCTTCTCTTGGATCATTATTGTCCCCTGCCTACATTAATGGTGTTTCTGGTGGTTTCTTATGTATGCAATGAGACTAATAATAATACTAAGACTTGTGACTGTAACTGGTAAAATCTGAACAAGAAATGTTAATTATACTGTCGGTGACCCTGGCAAATATTTCAGAATGGCTGTGTATCAACAAGTTAAAGCTCAATTGGAAAAATTCCACTTTTATGACCGGCCAACAAATTATTATTATTTTTTAAAGGATTTAAATGTTGGCAATAAAGTTATGATCCGTAGGAATCATGTAAAATACCTAGGGGCTATTTTAGATGAATTTTTATGTTTCTCTGAGCATATTATGTATTCGTTCAGAAATGGCAACAAATATCTCAAAAAGTCTACTTTTTGGTATCTTGTTCGCTGGATCGTTGCTGTCCATCCGAGACCACTGTGCTCGTCAAAATTATCCACTTCCTCCTTTAAATAGTTTTAATACCCGGAGTTCTGTTAGCTTTAATACCCGGAGTTCTGTTAGCTTTAATACCCGGAGTTCTGTTAGCTTGGCTTACACGAGGACTTGGGCTATCCCACTGGCTGTTCTTTTTGTCGTTTATAACAGTGACTCTCTAACTTATTTAGACATTTTAACCCCTTTTACCCACTAAACATTTTAGGTACCCCTTATCAGTTACCGGTACTAAGTAAACTATAGCTAAGATATAAATAAAATTGCCAGTCCTAGAGTTAAAGAGTTGTTTAAAATTAGGCAGGCACTGTACCCTTTTTTACCCGCAAAACATTTTAGGTATCCCTTCTCAGTTACCGGTACTAAGCAAACTGTACTGTACGATACTAAGTAGGCTGACATTGAGTCTTAGACGCTTTAGGGTGTTCACCACTCGAATTGCTCTTTAGGTACTCCAATTACAGCATAATAAAATACTTTTAAGTCGAAAGGCAAAGCTAACTGTGAACAAAACTGTGAAGAAAATTAAAAGTGAATATTCACTTTCAATTTTCAATATTCAATTTTCAATATTCACATATATTCACTTTCAATATTCAATTTGAATATTGTTTAATTGATGAAAAAGCCAGGCAGAATAATAATGTAAAAATGATGGGACTACTAACCATCGTTGGTTTTACCACTGGGGATGAATAGTCAAAAACACGAACAAAACCATAAAATTAGCAATCCAAAAATGTCCCTTTTTGTTCTAGCATGTCTCCTTCTAAAGAGCAACTATTCTAGACCTTTACCAATTTCGATACTAGAAGTCCTAGAAAAGTCCTAAATATTTGAATTAACTAGACTCTGTGAATCCTTATCTTTGCATTTTGAAATACTGCTTACTGATGATATTTAGACTGTCATAAACGGATGAATACTTATTGGAACTATCAACAATTTTGAAACCAAACGGCATTTTCACGATTTTTGTTACCAAGATCCCCCCCCCATAAAAAGACAAAAATTAAAGAAATAGCAAAAAATACCTTAAAAAGTGGATATTTAAGCTTGAAAAAATTAATAAATAAAAAATAATCCCTTCTGGATTTTTGGTCAAATGAATTTAAACCAAGGACTTGTATAAAGAGCGTTGTATGTGCTTGTAACCGTCAGAATAACCATGGAGGAGCCATCGCCAAGTCAATAAATCGAAGCTGACTAGATTGTCTTAGCTATGTCAATTTGTCAGTTTCATCTGCAGAGACACACTTAAGTTTATGTCGAAAATTCCATTTTATTTCAACGTTTCGGTTAGAGGGGGGGGGGGGGTAGAGTTGGATCTTCACTATAAATTAAATGTTTGAAGTGTTTCTTAGTTTACCTTAACAAGAACCTTTTTGTCCATTATCTGCAGTATTTAGGTGTGTTTATGTATATATATATAGCTGGTTTCAGTAAAAATTAATGCAAGACAATTTTTTATTTATCTGCCTTTGTTACTGAAAAATCTGTAATTGTCTCCCTAATCACCGACAAACGTATGTCACTAGTAAAACGGTCTGTTGGTGTCTAGGGAGACAATTACAGATTTTGCCTTTTTGGAATTGCTTAGAATGTGAATTTTATTTATTTGTTTGTCTTTTGTTCTCTCTTTCTCGTTGTATTATTGTTTTTTAATTTTCTAAATTATTATTTTTTCTCTCTTTCTTTTCCCCATTGACAAAGGCTCCCGGATGCGGAGTTGAAATGCTCGGAAATTTTTTATCAATTAATGTTGTTTGTTATTATGTTTTGTTTTTGTACGTTTCGGTTCACTACTTGATTAACAAAATCCGCTTTCCTCTCTTAAATTTTAAATGGAAAACCAGTGTGATCTAACAAATTTTTTTCTTTTGTTTACATTTTGTAGATCATCCTAAAAAGTAATTTATATATATATTATAGATGACCGGAGAGTTAAGAAGAGAAAATCCTGTGATATATTATTTGATAATTTATTTTTAAGTAAAAGTTGCATTAGCTTTAGAAATAGACGATAGATGATTGAATTGGTTGAATACCTGTCTATGTTTTGGATTAAAATTGACTTGTGTGAAGAGAAATCTAATTTAATCAGTGATTGTTTAAAAATTTAAAAGATGATTTTACCAAATACATCTTCTTTTCATTTATTATTTCTGCGGGCGAAAATTCCTCGTCATTTCATGCATACCAAAAAATTCAGTAATCAAGTAATATTGTTACCTATACGTTAAGTATAATTTCTGAATTACTAATTCATAAGGATGAGTTTAAGTCAATTGCTATATTAAGGCGCAACTGGAGCAAGGTTTTACAAAAGACTAATTGTTAGATAATAATACAAAAAAAATATAAATCCTAAGAAGGAAATAAGGTCGAAATGGGCATTTAGGTCCATTATCGTAATAGAGCATGAGCGAAGCCAGGTTTTTTTTCATAGGACGATAAAAAATAATCAATATTTTATACTATATATATATATATATATATATATATATATATATATATATATATATATATATATATATATATATATATATATATATATATATATATTCAAGTTTTGACTTGATTAAAATTGAATTAAAATATTCAAGTTTTGACTTGAATTGTGAAGTGAATCAATATAATATTAGGATTTCTCGACCATTTATCATTAGTATTTTGGTCTTTTGCGCTTTCTGAAACAATAGTGTTAACATTGCCAAGGAGATCAAAAGAATTTTTTGCCACTTGGACCAATTTAGGTCTATTTTTACCTCAAAGGAGCGGTTTTTTCTTTTTGGTTCTTTCACACTTTCGTCAGTGTTGCCACGCTGAACGACGAAAATAGATAAGCAAACCTAATCAGTGTTACTAATTAGGTACTCTTTTCTTTACAAATTCAATCATTAATGATCTATTGATTCCCAAAGACAATTACACCCTCAAAGAAGCTAAACTTTCTTCAGCTGATTTTTCACCAACTTCTCTTTTCTTTAAATTTGAGGCCCACCTTTTTTTAAGATAAAAATTGGTTTATTAAATAACAAAAAACCAGAAGTAAACCGAACTCCGAAGTAAACCTAACACAACCACAGATCCTACTAAAAACTATATAGGTTCGAAGACCACACTGCCTTTTCATGACGATAATATAATAGTTCAAAATAGGAATGAAACCTTTTAATTGACAGTGAAACAAATATGAATTTTTTTAACTGGATATTTCGGACACACTGTATATGTGTCCGAAATATTCAGTTAAAATTTTTATATTTGTTTCACTGTCAATCCCTATCTTACAATGTTATATCTACTAAAAACTGCATAACTGCATACGGAGTTCTTTTTCATTACAAATTGAACTCCAGATTTTTTCAAACTTTTTAAGATTCTGTTAGCTTCCACTTAACCGATTCCAAAATTCATTTTCCATTTTCAGTTCAAATTAATCAGTTTTCTCAAACCGATCTCGTCACAGTTGCCATATGAGCTCTTAGCTCTTGTTTTTTCCCTTGTTCTTCCCAGGAGTGTCGTATCAAACCAATGGTCCTATAAGATCGAGAGGGCTCATTTGTACATAAATTAGAAGTTCCAATGCCCTTTTTAAGTTACCGAAAAATTGGAGGGCAACTAGCCCCCTCCCACGCCCTCTTTTCCCAGAACCCTCCAATCCAAATTCTGAGATAGCCATTTTGCTCAGCATAGTTGAAAGGTCCAATAATTATGTCTTTGGGGTTGAGATGACCCCCCCACACAAACACACACATGTCCTGGGAGAAGGGCTGTAATTGGGAAATTCGCAATTGGGGGGTATTATTTCCCCCAAGTTAAGTTCTGTAATTGGGGGAAGGACAAACTCAAAGTCAAAATTCCGTTTTCAGATTCCTTGGTATTTTGAACTAGCTTGACAGAACACCCAAGTTCAAGTTCTCGGAAGAATAAAAACAATAAAATAAGGAATTAGTACTTTAGTTTTTACGCAATCAATTAATAACTAGGGTATAGTAAAAAGAAAGATTGGAAAAGTTGAAATACTATGACAAGATGTCTTTATTGAAATTTCTAATCAACAAGAGAAGAGTTTTAATTCAATCATTATCATTATTTAGTTATTTTTATTTTTGATTTATTTCTATTTTATTAATTAATAATTTATTAATTCCTTTCGTTTATTAACTGTACCCTTTACTTTGTTTTAATAGAAATAAAATTCAAAAATAAAAAATGATATAACCTTTATATTATGTATTTGAAATTTGGTGCCCCTAAAATTTCTGCACCCGGGACATTTTGTAATAAACGGCATAACAATTTCATAATAATAGAACCTCAGAAATACTGTTTATTTTTACAGCTGCATTATGGAAAGGTGGATTATTAACAATAATTCACTGATAATATTCTATTAATATTTTTACTTTCTATTACTTTCTTCTATTACTTATTTTATTTTCTATTACTTATTACTCTATTACTATTACTCTATTCTGCTATTACTATTACTCTATTACTATTCTATTATTATTTTATTTCTTATTTATTTCTATTACTTATTTATTCTATTACTTTCTTTTATTATTTTCTTTGAAGTATACTACCTATGCTGAACAATGGTAACAGCACTCGAAGCCAAACACGTTGCTAAAACTTTCCCAGCAGTTTCTAATCCATGGTACAAAGTTGAAGCACCTGATACAGCCCCACCGGCAACCACCAAGGCACCGTCTACTTGACTAGCAGCATTTTCTGATGTTGTACCAGTGAGTCGGACAACTAAGTTGGTACCGTGCTCTTTTACATAGGGGGCTAAATACCCACCCGTAGCAGAGGTCACATATCCAATTTGTTTTCCTAAACAAAAGGAACAAAAATTATCGTGGCAACATTGACCTAAAACTTAAAAATTTTGAAAGAACTATCTAAGAAATTTTGAAAGAACTATCTAAGAAAATCGTGGTTTTCACACACGAATAGACTTAAGACAGGTCTTAAGAAAGGAAAGGAAATATGAATAGGAAGGAATAGAAAGGAAAAGGAAACAAAAGAAAAAGATGATTTTTCTGAAAACTAAGAGTTCAGAAGGTTTCAAAAGGAGATAAATTATAGAGACAACCGTGGTTATAGAAATGAAACAGTGCAAAGAGGTCATAGATATGGCGTAAATAGACATGGCGACAGAACTGGACGACATGATGACAGGAACGATAGATGAGGTGTCCCTCCTCGTAGTGGGTATCTTAGCGGTATGAATTGTAAAAAGGTAGAAGAGATCGAGAATTTAGAAACAAAACAGGCAACAAAGGTTCCCAAAAAACCCGCGACTCTATCAGATATGCAACAAAAGGACTAGAAAAAGGTTGCCAAAGAAACAGAAAAAACTGACGAAAAATTTAACCAAGAGGCTGAAAAGGATAGAGCTGAAAGCCAAAACGAAAAAACCGAAGAAGCTGAAAAAACAAATTAGATGAAGAGAAAATGGAAGAAGGCGAAACTGATGTAAAGAAAGAGGAAGTAAATGAGAAGGAAGAGTCCGAGAAGTTAAAGGACACTACTAAATATGCTAAAATTCCGAATGAGTTTCTTTATTGTTATATGTGTGAAAAGTATGTTTGGAATGGAGTGTCGTTTTTACGCAATATCGGTGGTAATAAGCGTTTTAGCCTTGTTCGTCGACTAGAAAACGTTTACGAAGCAACTGTCAAAAGTATCCGCCTTATTTCACAGCTGGAAGAATATCACAAAATCGGGATGGAAGGATCCAAGGGTGTATTTAAAAAGAGAAACTGCCATCCCTGGAAAGGAACATGTGCGAAGTTAGCTTTTTCTGGTAGCATTTATGCCCATCGTACAAATTATGCTCATCAGACGTTGAAAAATTTCCTTCATTCGTCGTGTGGCATTTGTAAGGAGAATTTCCGCATGAAAATCAATCACAATCACGCTGGACATATTAAGAAACTCGATGAAAAAAATGGTGGAACTGCTGAGCATCCAGACGTAATTGACGAATTTCTTGAAGAATTGAAATTTGTTCCAACTGAAAAAGCCATTGATGTTGAAGAATTAGAAAGTGGTGCACCTCCTGTACCAAAGGATACTGACTTCGATATTAATACCATAGAGTGCTATGACGTTAATACCCCTATTGGTCGAGGAAGTGCTATTCGATTAGCTTCGTATTTCTGTAACATTTGTAATGTAGACATGAAATTTGATGAGAGCTTGAAATCCCATTATATGGAATCTGAAGAGCATTTGAGCAATTGAAGAAAGAGGAAAAGGCAGAAGGGGAGGAGCATCCTGAAGAGACGGCTGAAGATATGGCAGGTATGGATATAGTGGATGAAATAAATGAAGAAACTCGTATGGGAGAAGACAAAGAACTAGAAGCTGAAGAAAAGGAGGCTGAGGGAAATGAGGAACAACAAGAGGAGATAGAAGAACATCTAATTAAAAATCAGATTGTGTATTTGATTATTGCTACTTTTGACATATACTTTGACTACTGTTTGACATAAATGTGAGAGTTCCCATTTGCTGTGTGATACTGTGAAGTGATACTGTCTTAAATTATGAATTAGTTTGGATGGAATTAGATTATGATTATAATACTCTCTTAGACTAGAGCCAGACTTTGCTGATGATTTAAGTATCTTCTTAGACATTGAAAATGGGAGCAAAATGAACCAATTTTTAGAGGATTTGTGAGTTTAAGGTACAAAAATAGGTTTAAAATTAATGTTAAAATAACTAACTCGTTAAGACTAGGAATAAATGAAGCTTCAGAGGTGATCTTAGGTAACGAGAAGATTCATCAAGTGGACAGCTCCACTTACCTTGACAGTATTATAAGTGAAGACAGTGAGCATAGTAAAGATGTTAAAAGTAGAATAGCAAAGGTCCAGGTTTGTTTCACAGTTGAAAAAAACTTTGGAAGAATTGGAAGATATGTCTGCAAACCAAGATTAGAATATTCGAAGCTACAATGATGACAGTGGTCGAATATGTTTCTGAAGCGTGGGTGGTCCGAAAAACAGAGGAGGATTCGCTAGACGTTTTCAACAGAAATTACTTACGGATTGAAAGATCTGCTTCAATCCCGATTTTTAGGGCTATGATGAGCCAAAGGACTAGATGGCTGGGACATGTTCTGCAGATGAAGGATGACAGATTGCCAAATATTGTCCCGGTCGGCCAACCGTCTGGGGCCAAACGAAAAGCAGGTTATCCCTGAATATTGAGGGAGGATGTCGTAATGAAAGATCTAAAAAAAATTGAATTTCTTGGGAGGGCGTAAAGAGGGAGGCTTTGAATAAAATGGGATGGAGGAGGGGCTTGCGTAGCTTTGTTGACCCCAGGTCGCTTGATACTGCAGTGAATTATTATTATTAGTAGTAATAGTAATTAATAACAATCCAACTTCGGTAATTAGCTTGTTTTATTTTGAAGTTTTAGGTAGATAAACCCTTTTCCCCTCTTAGCCAGTGGTGTCAATCCACGAAACTTCAGGGAAAGTGAAAAATGTATTTGTTTTAGATATAAAGAGGGGAGGAGGGATTTTTCGTTTTCCAGTTTTTGCAACAAAAATGCCAAAAAGAATTTTTTAATAAAAAGAATCCCCCACCCCCCGAAAAGAAAAAAGATCTTTCAAAATATAGGCAACAAGCATGCGGCAACAAGATGAACACGCAGAAGTCAAGCTATGAAGAAATAATAGTAAACACCCCTACCTTTAACATCACACACAGAAAATTGCTGCAATAGTCAAAATTCGTTAATTGCATCTAATACGCCACTTTTACCACTGTTATGTGCACACAGGATTTCTAAGTCATAAATTGATAATTTTTCATATCTTTTAAATCATTTTTTTCTTCAAAAAAGCGCCTCAAAACTTTCCGATACCCCCTTCATTCAAAACATTCCCATCATTCCCCCTTGACAGTATAAACCAAATTTAAAATCCAGCATTCGTTCTTGGGATATTCCACACATTCAATTTATAACTTCTCAGATAAAATTAGCAGGTCTTTACCCGACATTTCGTAAATCCAATTACAAACCTTGGTAAATTCCTTAATTGTTGGAAACATGGGTTTCATGACACATTTCCAGTTTCAATACTGGATTTGCGCCACCCTTTCAAATTTTTCAATACGACTAACTGAAAGTAAAAATTTTTCCTGGCAGCGACAAGAACCAGCTTGGTCTATTACTTGCGAATTTGATACATGCTGTCTTAACTAACATCGAGAAGTCAAATGGTTGGCTAAACCTTGTCTTGGCTGACCCTCAAAAGCCTTTAACGCAGTTGACCAGTACATTCACATCCATATCGTAATGAAAAATTCAGTCCTTGGCCCTACGTTACCGAATATAATTATTTCTTTCTTTTTCACTAGTTTCCTTTTTGCCTCTGGTCACTTCCCTCGGGTCACTAAAGAATTATATAAGCCCCCCTCTTCTGAAATGTTGGCTGCATGGATTTATATTTTTGTACTGCCTTAATTAAAAGTTTTGCCCGTTATTATATATTTTCATTTCATTTGAATTATCAATAGAATAGTACTGTGGTCTAAGGAGTTTTTCATGGGGCTACACGGACATGCCCAGGAGAGAATAGGGGATTGAAGCACTCCCCCTGCCCCAAGAGATTCTTGGGTTGTGAAAGTGTCAAATACTAAATGTATGCTTAGTATGTTTTGAATTATAATTATCGATTCTAATTTTAACACAAACATATTCATCGATTTAAAAAAGCTACATTAGAGTGCATACTTGAACAAATTGTGCAATTTCCCAGATTGAAAAAACTCTAATAAATGTCGGTAAAAGACGGACGAATTAGTGGAAGTCCCCCTCCTACTCGAACTGAATATCGAGATGCATCCCCTGCCCAGTGCTTTCTCGGGACATCTTTGCGCAGCTCACATATTTTATCTTGTTATTGTTTTACTTTTGCTTATCCTAGCTTTCAATTTTTGAGCAGCATAAATGGGAACGAATATACAACAATTTATCCTCATCTTGATTTAAGTAAAAAAAAAGAAGGCAAAAAAAAAAAATGGAGTTTACCGACATATCCAGAGACTTTAAAGACAACGTTGGAAGCACCTACAGCGATACCCATTCCTGTGCTCAAATGTCGGTTGATTGAGGTTGGCTCCTCCGTCCTCGGTATCATGGATCGTATCCAGCTTCCTCCTCTGACAATCCATTCACCAGCGAATTCAGCTCCTCTAACTGCTGCTGTTCCTAGAGTCTGACCACCTTAAACAAGACAACGTACATTAGGTACGCAAGTACCGATATTTTTGAGGGAAGGGGGGCGCAGCAAGCAGCCAAAGATTGCATAGAGTAAATAGAAAGAACTAGGGATTTCAAGAGGGTCTGCGCTCACAAGAGGGCTCTCTCTGTAAACGTGCCTCACGTGCACACCAATTTTGTAGCTAGGTGAAAAAAGAAAAATACAAATAGTGCCCAAACAACGAAACCCGAATTTACCTGATTTATAAGGCCAGTAACAGTAACATGGACATGTACTTAAATTTATACATTTGCTCTAGTTTTTGGAAATTCTTAAAGGTTTCTAGGCCTCCCAGCCCAGATTATAATTAGCAAGGGTAACTCACTTAATAAGACTGAATCAAGCCATTATTAACATAATATTAGCTACACTCAACTAGATTTGACTTCCTTGCTTGTAATTCATTGTGGTTTCGGCTTTCAGCTTTCAATCTTCTTGTAGCTGAAAGCAGGGCTGCCATAAACTGACCGAAATCACCGAAAAATCACCGAACAAATACGCAAAAAAAAACAAAAATAAAAAAAAATACCACAAAACGAAACAAAAACATCACAATGACTATTGAAAAATTTGGACTAATAAAAGTAAAGCTTGTAAGTTAAGGATATGCTTTTAGTTTCATCTTTATCTAATTCGCTAAAATTTATTGAGTTATTTATTAGAGTTATTAAATTATTATTATTATTATTATTATATATTATATTATTATAATAAATTATTATTATAGTTACTAAATTTATAAAAAAAAACAATTAATAAGACTGAATCCTACCATTACTAGCAGTAGTATTAGCTAAACTCACCTAGATTTGACTTCCTTGTTTGGAATTCATCTTGGGTTCGATCTTCTTGTAGCTGTAATCAAGGCTGCCACCAATTGACCCCCAAAAATCCCCTAAAAACACGCTAAAAAAAAACACCACAGAACAAAAGTGCAATTTATTTTCGCTGTTTTTCGGATAGTTGTGCAGAGGGGTCCAAACATTTCTGCGAGAAGTCTAATGATAAGATTATATTGAGCGATCTACTAAAAACATTATTACTACAAGGAAAAAAAGTAACAGATCCACGTGTCATTTTAATTTTTGGGATTCTTTTGTCAAGTGCCAAAACTATAAGACATTTAAAACAATTTAAGACAATATTTCAGTTTAAAAGAACTTGCTTAAAAATATCTTTCTTCTTTTGAAGTAAAAAAAGAAGCTAGCTATGTCTCAAGCTGCTTTCTAATACTTAAGTTTTATGTAAAAACTCCAGACGAGTCCATCTCCAGTTTTTCAATCAAAACTCTAGTTCTTTCTTTCTATTAAGTGAGAAAGAAAAAAAGTTTAAACGGAATTAGTCAAAATTGGAACTTAAATATATAATAAATTCCAAAAATCTAATAGGAACAAAATATTATTTCTAAAATAGTACTTGATATCGTGTCCTGTTTACGTTATTTTTTGTTAATAACGTTGTTAATAGCGTTATAAGTTGTTATATGTAAAACAATTTAATCTCTTCAACTATTTTATGAAGTAGAAACAGATGAGGTTTGTTTAAATTTTGGAGAAAGTCACCAGAAAAATGTACCCCTAATTTTGCAACCAAAACTTCCCAAGATTAATAATAAAATTCTCTTTTGTTGCCCACGTTGTCAGAAAGCTACTAACTTCTATTGTAAAACTTTAGCTTTTATGTGATTATATAGGCTTTCTGAAACATAAGCTGCTTTTATATTTCTAAAACGTATGTTTCAGATGCGTTCTAAAACATACCAATCTTTCAAGTTGAGGCTCAAAGTTAGGATCCAGCGTCTAAGCCAGTTTTACCTTCTAATCCTCATTTCAAAAATTAAATTTATCATTCATAAAAGAAACTACAATACAGATACAGCATATCGTTGCCTTAAGAAGTTCACCCTTTTTCGGTGAAAAAATTTATGCATTCTTTTCACTAGAGGCACAATTTTCAATTTTTGAAGAAAAAGAAGAAAAAACAAAAAGATACTTGTTAACAATCTAGAATAAATTTGAGAAATTACGCTGTGTTCGATCTGAAAAAAAAAACCGGTTTGCCTTTCTGGAGTTGGTTATAATTTGCTTATAACAAGTGACAAAAAGTACGATGTATTTACTTATTAATTAAATATTTAATATATATATATATATGGAGTTAGGAGAGATAAATATAGAGTTAGGAGTTAGGTATTTAATATAATGCGTTCTGTGTGGCCTGCTTTCCATAATTCTTTGTCATAGTTTCCATAATTTTGTTTCTAAAGTATTATATTATCATCATATTTTGGTATATTTCGTTAAGATTAACCTAACTTCAGTTCTTGAGTGTGTTCTGGATTGTCAACAAGTATCAACAAAAATTAGACAGTGATAAAAGGGAAAAATGTGATATCGTAAAAACAATAAATAAGCAAGATGACTCCATTTTTCACCTCCCCCAAAACAGCTAATTTCAAAAAAAGAACGGCGCATAATTACTATATAATGATGTTTCAATTATAATCATTAGAAGCTTTTCGATTAATCAAGTACTATGACGACAATAAAGGGGATTTCAGTCAATATCATTAGATATGTGGGCTCAGCAATACTTTCATTCTATTCAATTTTCATTCAATAAAATAGATTAAAATATATATACAGCATATCGTTCTGCTCAAGAACGTTAGGATTCCCAAAAACATTCATGTATTTTTTCACTAGAGACACAATATTCAATAATTAAAGAAGAAAGAAAATAAAAAATATAGAGTAAGAAAAGGGGAAAAATAACAAAAGACAACTTCTATTTTCACCCAATTGAACACAAGAAATGAACTGCACATAAACACCATTAGAAGAAGAAGAAGACTTAGATTTTAAGGTGTATTGGTAGAAGAAGAAGAAAAAACAAAAATAATATAGAGTAGAGTAACTTTTTATTTACAACAAGAACCAAACACTGTTAATCAGCGAAAACGCATATGTCTTATAGCATAATTAAACAAGGAAAAGGAAAGGAAAAATCTACAAACAACGACAAGAAAAAATCACCATGCAGACTACATTTTCAATAATTTAAACGGCTAAATCTTCCTAAAATAAAACAAGAAAAACAAAATTTCTTTATTAAAACAGTTCGTGCCAATATGCTATTCTATCGCACTTTCATGTCAAAAGGAATGAAAACGAAAGCCACTCCTTTGCAACCTCTTTATTAGACCTCGTACAATCCTGTACGACCTCGTACAATCCTGTACAACCTCGTACAATCCTGTACAACCCTTATTTTGCAACCTCGTACAATCCTGTACAACCCTTATTTTGCAACCTCGTACAATCCTGTACAACCCTTATTTTGCAACCTCGTACAATCCTGTACAACCCTTATTTTGCAACCTCGTACAATGCTGTACAACCCTTATTTTGCAACCTCGTACAATCCTGTACAACCCTTATTTTGCAACCTCGTACAATCCTGTACAACCCTTATTTTGCAACCTCGTACAATCCTGTACAACCCTTATTTTGCAACCTCGTACAATCCTATACAACCCTTATTTTGCAACCTCGTACAATCCTGAACAGCGGAAACTTTTCTGTATAATTTTTGCAGTTTTATCAATGTTTGAGCAAGTGCAACGTGTCTTCGGATAGCCTGTGCTGCAACCTCGTTTTCTTACTGGCTCCCAGTTCCCGATTCTTCTTCATCATTACTTTTTCCACCCTCTTCCGTAGACGCTGCATCAGTTTTATCAGAGTCTTCGGAAAACTTATTTTCACTTCTGGAGTTTTCGACTCCGTCTGAACCATTTTCATCAATTGGCTCTCCATCTTCTACTTCATCAGAGGATTTTACACAATCTTCTTCAGGAATATTATTGACTATGTTTCGAGGTGGCCAAAATCCAAGAACACGTGTTACAGATAAATGAAGTTAATGTGCAAAACATGAAGTTCAGGATATTGCTCATAGCCTACAAGTTTTGTGACATTGTTCCAAGAAACAGTCACAACACGGAACATCGTATGTGGTAGTAAAAATTTGCTGATTGCAACTTGGATTGCTGAAAGGATGTTAGTAGCTGTATGAAAATGCTCACGCCTCTTGAAATGTGAAACACACTGGTGCAACTTCTGCCCATTTTTCATCTCCCTGAGGTAAAAGGTAGTGATACCTAAAACTCCAAATCCTTTTGCAGAACTTAAACAGCAGACCTTAAGGCAGCATTCTGCAAAACTTGTTTTTGAACTGGCAGCAACACTTATGTGACGATGGATAGTTCCGTGGGATGATGCTTTCAAGCCCCTGCTGTTATTTAAATAAGATGATTCATATCTGGCTAATGAAACACAAAAGTGACAATTTGTCCTTAAACAGTGTTTTACAGCAGAGCTTCCGCTGTGCAGCTTGTTTTGATCGATAGGGAATAAAGAATGATGTTATGTCTGCTCTTCTTTTTTCAGATTTCATTATTTCATTTTCCTTAGTGTTACTTACCTTTCTATCTGGAGCTTTCTTTAGGGAATCACCCTGACCTGATATATGTCTTTATGTTGACCTGGGCTTGTTATTGCAGCATAGAATTATCAAAATCGTCCGATCAAAACTATGAGAAAGCCATTTAGCAAAAAAAAAATTAACACGCAAATTTCGTTTTACTTATTCATGTGCGGTGAGCCAAAATCAAAACATGCATTAATTTAAAAACATTTAGAAATTAAATTAAAAAAGAATTTTTTTAACTGCAAGTAAGGAGCGACATTAAAACTTAAAACGAACAGAAATTATTCCGGGTATGAAACGGGCTGTCCCCTCCTCAACGCCTCACTCTTTACGTTAAAAGTTTTTTAATTGTTTTAAAAAGTAGAATTGTGACAGAGTCAAACTTTAGCGTAAAAAGTGGGGCGTTGAGAAGTGGATAACCCCTTTCATATACGGAATAATTCTTTTCGTTTTAAGTTTTAATGTCGCTCCTTACTTGCAGTTAAAAAAAACTTGTTCTTTTTTATTTAATACATAAAAAATGGGCAACGATCTATGAGATGTGGGTGATAAATGATATTGCGAATTTGTCGCAAGAATCGTAGAATATCTTGATGGAACTTGATCAGAAGCAAATTCATGGCAAATACGGGAAATAAAAATCCAATGGATCAGATTTATCGAAAATATACCGGAAGATTCGTATAGGTGTCTTACTGAAGCTGAACAATAAATATTAAAAGGATCCTAAGTGCTTTATTAAACAAAATTATATCTATTTACAAATAGATGCAAAGTAAATGCCCAAACTGACATACAATAAAGGAAATAAGTGCGAGCAAGAAGAAAATAAACAGTCTTAAAAAATATTCGTAGAGAAATAATGGCGTAACCATGAAAGAATCGTGAATAAAAATTTAAAAAAAAGGAGGCAAAAAAAGACAAGTTCAGTTTTCACCCCAATTAAATACAAGAAATGAATTGCAAATAATGAAGTTACAATTATAATTTTCCATTTTAATCCTCAGTGGTTTTTTGATTAATCAAGCATTATTATGAAAATAAAAGAATTCAATCAACGTCACGAAACAAATAGGCTCACCCTGTTCCAGTGCAGAAGCAATACTTTGGGACGTTGTCACAGGTTCAACATAAACTTCCTCTTTGGTCAGATCCTTCACAAGAGATTCAAAAGCTAGTCTGGATTCCATAGTTTCATCGGGAAAGCTGATTCCAACATAACCTATGAGTATATTTCAAATTATTCATACGAAAACTTCGAAGTAATTAAGTAAGAAGGGTAGTAAATTACACATGGGCATAGAATTAGTATAGGGGATCTTCCCCTAGCCATCAAATCAGTGAGCACCTTCGTATGCATACCTATTTTCATATTTCTTGAAAAATCATTCCTATATGATCCTTAATGTATATAATTTATTGCAATTTGTATTAACAATTAGCAGCCATGTTTTTTTTTAAGATATAGCACATCTTTTTGCCAAGATATAACAACATAAGATATAACAACAAATATTGGCAACTATTTGAAATAGTTGGAAATAATAAAAAGGAATTTAGTAAAATAAGAGACTGTTTTTGAGCATAGTGGGATGGTAAAAAGATATGCCTTCTCATTCATACTTATTTTCGTATTTTTTTTGGGAAATCATTCTTATATAATCCTTAGGACATCAATTCATTGCAAATTGTCTCAAAAAATTTACAACCATATTTTTTTTAGACATAACACATGTATTTGGAGTTTTTTTTTTATGCTACTGTGCCGCATCCTGTTTTACAACCTAACCTCACAATTCCTATTTTGGCGTGAATTTTGGGCTTAAGGGAACAAGAAAGATGAGAAAAACAAGAAAGTAAGTATACATTTCCAACATTTAGATATGCACTTACAGCTATATATCTTCAATATGGTATCAGTGGAATAATTTGGTCAAAATCCTGGGGGGGGGGGCAAAGTTGGAGTCAATTTTCCCAAATCCAGTGAAAATGACAGCGAAAACTGAAAAATGAGCCATTTAGTAACATAAAGGTAAATATATACTAAAGAAAACTGACCCGCTTCTGTATATACTTGAATTAAGAAGGCTTAGTTTTGACAAGACTTTGGCAGAAACTAAATCTCAGCTGGGGAGCCAGATTGGGGGATGGGGGAGCAGATTAGGCTAGAGGGGGGGGGGGGCAAGCCAAGGACAGCTGTCCCCCTGCCCCATAGCAAATTTCAACCCTGATGGTAATCAAAACACTTCATAATGGCAGGAGACCCCAGTCAGGGAATAATAATTTAGCCGAAATTGGCTTACTTGAGCTCGTCCTACGAACACGAGACCTAGACTTGAAGTCCGAGTCATTTTTGAAACTCAAATTTCGATTTGATGCTTCAAATTTTACATGAAACAAGTACTCTATATTTAATTAAGTATGGAAAGTAACTGATGCGGAATCTGAGACCTATTTAGGCAATAAGTCTATGGATACGTATAAAGCTGAAAAAATGGGTAATCATATACGCGACTCCATTACTGACAACGGGACGAAGTGAACCCACTATAATATGCCTTTTTTTACGCTCTGTTCAAAAATAATAATCGCTTAAATTGCCCTCCCCCTGATAGTCCCATAGTAGCCATAGGATATAGGTTCGTGCAAAGCTAAAATAGACGTTTAATCAAAGAAACTAACCTTATAAAATACAGCATACTATTAATCACATTACTGTGTCTACTTTTACTGTTATCCGCAATCATAAATAATTTTTAGACAATATTCAGTACCCAACAGATCTAAAGTTGTTTTAAAATCAAGTATAGGTCTAATGGTTTTCAGGGTCAATGAACCGGTTCACAAAGATCGACAGATACAAAACAAGAGAGAAGTATATTAATCAGGGCAATATATGGAACCGAGAGCATAAGAAAGGCATCGAGTAGTGTGCTCACCTTGTCTATAAATCAGTAATAGAATTGTGAATATAGTTACCAAAGATTGCCAGGGAGCTAACCCATGCCACACGTTACTGTGGCACCGCGCGCCACAGCAACGCGTGGGTTGTCAACTGATAAGGTAAAGAAAATTTCTTTAGTGGCCCATTTTGAACATAAAGCGAAAAGCATTACGTATACAGGTGAAAGACAACATTCAAAGTTCTTAAGCCGAACTGGCCAGACATGACAATAAACAATCAAGAGAGATAAAACTCTAAAAAAGAAAACTTCAAACGAGACGACGGCCAGTAGAATTAAAAGACTAAAACAACGCGGATATTTCGCCTGTATAAAACAAGGCGTCTTCAGCACAAGATAGAAAATTAAAAGAAAACTAATCTAAAAACAAATAAAAACCACCACCAAATATAATAAATACAATTGTCGCTACTTATCCACGTAGGGAAAAGCAGCTATGCGAGTTACTTCAATGAGAATCAAAGAGCAACTGAAGAAAATTTATGAAAATTGAAACTTAGTTAATTATTCTGTTGCGAAATAATCCTTTTGTAAGCTAACATTGAAGCAACTCTTTTTGGTCTAGTGGGTAATCTTGTCCCCTGGTGATTGTGTAAAATTTTAATTCCCCAATCGACTATTGGTTCATTTTTTAAAAGAATGTCATAAATTGGGTTAATATTTAAATTCCCTGTGTCTCTATTTATTGAAATATTAGCAAATATATGTTTTTTAATTTCTATAGCCTCCCTCGCCCACTGAGAAAAACCTCTATCATTAGAAATAGCTGTAGCCTCATCAAATTGTATAAAATGTTCAGGATAAAAGAATGTGTGTTCAGCTAGAGCCGAAACAAAAGTTTCGGGAGGCTTTCTTAGTTATAGGGTTTTTTCTATTGAGTAGCGATGCTCAATAAATCTTTCAGTAAATTGTTGGTGAGTTCTACCAACATAAAACTTTCCACAGGAACAAGGAATTTTATATACCCCACTAACTAAATCCCCCCGGGTTAAATCCTTCCCAGAATTAAGAAAACTACCTAATGGTCTCACTGATTGGAAACAAGTATCAATGTTATGTTTACCCAAAATTCTTTTAAGCATCTCCCCCAAAGTAGGTACATAAGGTAAAGAAATGAAACGTTTCGGTAAGTCCAATTCTGTGCACTGTGAAACCCCAATAACCCTATTGTTGTGTTTAATGCGTCTATTTTTTTATTATTTTATCAATGAATTTAATCGGGTAACTATTACAAAATAAAACATCCCTCAAATATAACAATTCAGAATCTAAAAACTCCCGGGAACAAATTCTGAAAGCTCTATCCACCAGTGCAATCACAACCCCTCGTTTCACTGAGATAGGGTGGCAAGAGTGAAAGTTCAAATACCTATCATTGTGGGTAGGCTTTCTATAAACTGAAAAAAGTAAATGGAACTCACTTTTGATCAATAAGATATCCAGAAAAGGTAGTTTATCACTTTCTTCAAACTCCACTGTAAATTTTACGTTTTTGTCAAAACTATTTAAATGTTTATGGAAAAGGTCTAAAGACTCTAAACCGTGTTTCCAAATGCAGACCACATCATCCATGAATCTGCCCCAGAAACAAGGAGAGAGCCTAAAACTGTGTATGGCGGAGGTTTCAATAGATTCCATGAAGAGATTTGCCAACAAAGGGGAGAGAGATGCCCCCATAGCCAAACCAAACACCTGTTTATAAAATTCACCTCTAAAACCAAAATAAAGAGAATGTTCATTTGCAAGAATAACCAATTTCATAATGACTTCAATCTCCAAACTCGCCATGGTCACATCTTGTATCAAATCAAAGTGCTTTTGTAATTTAATCCTTAATATATGCTCGCACTTTTTTACGTTACAATTTGAATACATGGACACTACATCAAAACTACAGAGAATTGAATTCTCCTCCAGTGTGAAATTTTTTTAACTTATTAGTAAGATCAGTGGAATTTTGTATATATGATTTTTGTGTTCCTAAGAGTGGACGCAATGCCACCGACAACCACTTTCCTAATTTTGCCACTGGTGATGAAAAAGTTGATACAATGGGACGGAGGGGGACTCCCGTCTTATGAATTTTGGGTAGACCATAGATCTTTGGTGCGGAACAACCTCTTGGATAAAATTTATTATAAAATTGTGGGGTAATGTGTAAATTATTTTTCAGGGACTCCAATTCCTTTCTAATCGATTTTACATATTTATCCGTAAGATCGAAATCCAATTTCTTGTAAAAAGTGGTATCCGAAATGATTGTATTCATTTTACGATCATAATCATCGGTGTCCATAATTACAATAGTATTGCCTTTATCTGCCCTAGTGATAGTAAGGGTCTTATCCTTTTTCAAATCAGAAAGTATTTTAATGTCATTTTTTATTATATCATTATCAATTTTTTTCATGTTAAAATTCTTAAGTTTCCTTACGATTTCAGCTCTAAGTTCTTGAGGAGCTTCGACTTTATCAATAGAAGCCATAATTCCTGACTCTACTTTAGAGATTATTTTTGAATAAGAAATTGGGGTTGGAAAACAGAATCTAAAACCCTTCGACAAAACTGCCTCTTGTTGACTACTAAGAGTTTTAGACGACAAATTCTTAGTGGCAGGACCCAGACAAAAACGAGGATAAAAAGTATCCGAATTCTGGAACTTTTCAAACAAAAGGCTATTGAACTTGTCGACCAAACGAACCTTTGACAAATGGAAATCATGGTGGAAAGATCTAACGGCCATTTCCTTAATCCTCAGAAAAATGTCAAATGGAAGGTTATTCCTCAAAGAATTTTCGACAAAATTTGAGTCTTTGGACAACTTGAAACGTCTTTGTTTTTTTTCAGAATAACTTTGTTTATTTTAATCAGAATAAACTCCACTTCATTTCTTTTTGAGAGCCAGATTCATTCTTTCGTAAAGAGGCATGCTGGCAAGCGAAATTTGGAAACGCGTGTTACATACCAATTTAAAACTTAAGCCCATTCCAATTTATTTCGGGTCAGCATAACATTTTAAAATGGACCCAATTATGAAAAAAAAATATTAAATGCAGAATATAAGAAATTAGGAGGACAAATTTAATTATCTTGACACTTATGGCGGCTACGCCTTTACTTCCCTTACAAACCAATAAGACTCATAGGCTTAACACTACTCACCTTCAGAAACCGAGTTATATACTGCAGGAAAAATGTATGATCCATTCTGATTACACCAAATTGAACAAACTCCTGGGATAAGCGGATACGTCCAATCAGCTACTTTGATGTAAGAGCTTTTAGGCTCAACTGGTGAACAAAAATGAAAAAAAAAAATTAAATTGAAACAATGCTGAAGCCATTTTCGGTGAAAACATTTGAAGTTAGTTTTGAAACTAAGTTTTGAAACGTCGCATTTACAAATATTATTTACAATGTTACTTAAATGTCATTTACAAATAACATTTTTGTAATTATTCGGAGTAAAATAGGGGTTTTGAAGAAATTTTCTTCGATCATATACGTATTAAATTTTAGAAGTATATCCATGGCATCGTCATATCCCAAAATGATAGGCTGTATGTACTGAGTACACACCACGCAGAAGAAAAATAAATGTTTTTGACTTTTTCCTAGAGACAGTCTTACAGATAATGTGACAAACTACAATAAGTATGATAGATAATATGAGTAATAATAGGTTTAATTATAATATATATATATATATATATATATATATATATATATATATATATATATATATATATATATATATATATATATATATATATAATACAATAATAATAATAATAAAATAATAAACACAATATATAATAATAATAATAATAAAACAATAAATAGGATAACCCGACAAACTACAGAGTATGCCTGAATTAATTTTGATATTTAACACATGTTGTTAACAAAAGTGTTTGTCTACTTTCTTACAAATTTTCAGATAGAACAGTTGAGCAAGATCAAAAGCAATATTTTTTTTTCGCATACGGACCAACAGTCCGATAAGCGCAGGTACCAATCTCATGATTTTCTCCCTTCGGAAGAGAGAGTGGTATTTATGGTTAGAGGCAAACCATCCGACGCTTCCTGTATTTTCCCCCCAGGAATCCCATTCGGAGTTGGGTCGATTCTAGCTGAGTTTTCAGAGTCAGACCTCTCACCCCCAATTCCAAAACAAATAATCAGTGACATCAGGACCCGAACCCCTGCAAGGATATTGGATTGCCGGTCCAGCCTATGAGCCAATACGGAGTCAAACATTTTTAGTTAGAATGGAAAATACTCTTCTGAGAAAAATCCTTCAAATACAAAAAAAGAAAAAAAAATAGGCAAAAGAGCTAGCCCAAATTTTGAATTAAGTGCGCATTATTCAATTTGCTTTTTACATTCCATAAATATCACTTTTTTCACCTTTTGTATTCTTACAATAAGGGTTTATTTTGTCTGGACTTTAGACAAAATTTTGGAGCCATGTGCTGAAAAATTCAAATGGAACATAAGGCCTTTGTTTTATTAAGTAGGCTCATTCCGATTCATTTATCACTTTTTGCGTCTTATTAGGGAACATTTACTTTTTTAAACGAGTGATTCTTTATCTGTCTACCTGGCTAAGGAATACAGTGGCGAGTTCTTAGCGTTCCTTAACTCGGTTAGACAGGGAAAGAGTCATTCATGAGTAAAACAAGCAAAATTTGCCTTTCTCATTTTAGTCAACTAAAGCTAACATAATTCATAAAAATAACGTAGAAAGTGAGGAATGAATTGGGATAAGACTTTTTTGTATAAAATAGGCCTCTTGATATCTCAGCAAAAAACTAGCAGAAATAATATCGAAACAATATCTTTACTTTTGCTGAGAAATTTTCTCAGAAATAACATCAATGGAAAATGGGTAGTTTTTGAACATGTTAAATCACTGAACATTATTTGTCCCAATCATGACAACTCTTACCTAATTTTAACCAGCTTATCTAATTGCCTAACTTCAAGAAGTAAATATGCCTCTGTAAAGGGCACTAGTGCCACAAGTCTATGTGAAAAATCTTTTAAACTTTCTAACTCATATTCGGATAAGGTGTGACATACAGAATTTTTTCTATCATTTTTAACAATATTGATGGCGCATTACCTACAAAAAGGCCCAAGGGGCTAGACAACATAATTTTGTCAGGTATAAATTTTGAACTGGGATATTCTAGTAGCAGCAAAAATTGAAGATAATAGACAAAAATTCACGAAACTTATGATCCAAATTTAGTTATGATTCTTAAGTATTATGATTCGAAATATTTTGGATTCAAATTTAATTGTTTTGATTCAGTTTACATAGTAAGCCTAGATTGATTAAAAAAAGAAGGAAAAACTTAGTAACAAAATAATTTGCACTAGAAGCAAAATTTTAAGAATTTAAAACCTTTAGGAATAACTTTAAATTATATAGCGTTAAAAAGCAGAAACTTTGTTTAAAAACTTTTTCGTATCGATGCTCGGTTTTAACAAAATAACCTTGTAACTGTATAGAATGAAGAAGAAACCTAGTCTGGCGATAAAACCGCGAAAATCCAAGAAGTGGACATGGCCAGATTTCTATCTGTATGGGGGTTTTTTTTGTTTTGTTTTAGAGTTGATATAATTAAGCCCAATTTCCTACAGAATTTCAAATTTTTAGTTTGGATCATTCGATTTAGCTGTTTTGGCCTCAGACGGTTGGATACTGCACCGAATTGACGGTAGTAGTAATAGGAGTAGTAGCTAATTTGATTATATTAGTTGTGGTTCTGATAGAGCTGTGTTTTTTTGGTGTTCCAGACCGTAGTGGACACTCGCATCAAACACATAAATAACTAATTAAATAACTCCATGGATTTACATAAAACATAACTGCCAGGAAATTTTTAGCTTCGCTAATTCGATTATAGGCCTATTAGTTGTGATTCAGACACAGCTATGGCACTGGGCTGACATTTTCCAGGAATAAGCCTCCCTTTTGGTTATTTTAAACAAAAACATAATTAAATAAATGAACCTTCGGATTTATAAAAAGCATAAATGCCAAAAATGTGAAAGCAAACAGGGGGTATTATTACTCTTTGCTGTCACCTGTTGTTTAATCATCTGAAACCATCTAATATTCTGAAACCATTTTTTTAGTAGAATTTTGTTACTCAGACATCAGGATTCAAAAGGATTTACGAAAAACTAATTTTACATTTCAATACCAAGCTTGATGATTGTCAAGTCACCAAAGAATATCAATCTTTGAAAATAGACAAACCATATACAAGGGGGACAAACATCCCCACTATGATATAGTAAGGGATTAACACCTATTGGTATCATACCTTCTGAACACAAAATCTGCAGGTCATATTTTTCTTCATCCCTCCCAACAATGTTTTCGGTTGATATTCTAAAAATTTCTACATCCTGCTGAGCGAATACGACTGAAAAAATCTGATTTGAGTCTGTTTCTTCAACAATCGGCTGCCTTTCCGCTTCCTGACCAGATTCAATGTCTGCAATACGCATCAGAACTTGCTTCCTGTCAGAAAAAACGATACGAAAACAATATAAGAAATACGAATAGAAGCAAAATGGAAAAAAATATACTAAAAACAAACACACATCAAAAACAACATAAGAAAACATGAAAAAAAACAAGAGCTAAGAGCTCTTATGGCACTTGTGAAGAGGCCGGAAGAGCCAAGAGCTCATATGACACGAGTTCTAGCAAAATTCTAAGAATTAATAGATTAATTTAAAAGGAAAATCAGAGGCTTAATGCTGGTCGAGATTTAAAATAAGAGCTCTGAGACAGGAGGTCCTTCTAAATATCCAAATTCGTTAAGATCCGATCACCCACTCGTACTTCAAAATACCTCATTTTTTCTAATATTTCCTCTCCCTTCAGCCCCCTGACACGCCTACCAGTTTTCATCGTCCTAGCACGTCCAGAAGCACCGAACTCGCCAAAGCACTAGACCCCCTCACTCCCCCAAAGAGAGCGGATCCAGTCCGGTTACGTCAATCACGTATCTATGATATTTGCTTATTCTACCCACCAAGTTTCATCCCAATCTCTCCACTCTAATCGTTTCCCAAGATTTCCAGTTTCCCCCTCCAACTCCCCCTAATGTTATCAGATCTGGCCGGGATTTAAAATAAGAGATCTGAGACATGGGTTCCTTCTAAACATCAAATTTCATCAAGATCCGGTCACCCGTTCTTATGTTAAAAATACCTCGATTATTCTAATTTTTCCGAAATAAAACCCCCTCAAAACTCCCCCAAAGAGGGCGGATTCAGTCCACTTATGTCAATCACGTATCTAGGAATTGTGCTTATTCTTCCCACCAAGTTTCATCCTGATCTCTTCACTCTAAGCGTTTTCCAAGATTTCCGGCCCCCCAGCTCCCCCCAATGACACTGAATTTGGTAGGGATTTCAAATAAGAGACCTGAGTTACGAGGTCCTTCTAAATATGAAATTTCATTAAGATCCGATCGCTCCTTTGTAAGTTAAAAATACCTCATTTTTTCTAATTTTTTAGAATTAAGCCTCCCTCCCAACTCCCCCAAAGAGAGCAGATCCTTTCCGGTTATGCTAATTACGTATCTAAGACTTGTGATTATTTTTTCCACCAAGTTTCATCCCAATCACTCCATTCTAAGCGTTTTCCAAGATTTTAAGTTTCCCCCTCCAACTCCCCCCAATGTCACCAGATCAGGTCGAGATTTTAAATAAGAGCTCTGAGACACAATATCCCTCTAAATGTCAAATTTCATTAAGAGCCAGTAACCCGTTCGTAAGTTAAAAATACTAATTTTTTTAAATTTTTCCAAATTAAACGTCGCCCCACTCCACCCCCAGATTGTCGAATCGGGGAAATAAGCATTTCTAATTTAATCTGGTCTGAACCCTGATACGCCTGCCAAATTTTATCATCTTAGCTTATCTGGAAGTGCCTAAACAAGCAAAACTGGGACCAACAGACCAACAGAATTTGTGATCACTATTTGTTTTGGTAAATATCAAGTGCCATAACAATACAAAGACAATATGAGCATTGCAAATACTTGATATTATATACAACATGTAATAAAAAGTAAATAGTTACAGGCATCTGGCTTAGACAGACAATTGCTTCATGGTTGTTCCATGGTCATTCCTAAAATATGCAAAAAAAAAATAAATATGTTGGAGGCTACTTCATAATATTTGTAGAGTTTTTAAACTTTTTGGAGAAAAGACACTTTTTTCCTCTTTTCCTCTCGTAAAAAAAAAAAAAAAAAAAAAACAAAAAAAACACAGGCTACACAAAAAAAAAAATAATGCCTTGGGCTATTTCATAATATTTGTAGAACTTCTACCAAATCAAAATTGGGAGCCTTAAAATCGAAACATATCAACTTAGCAATATAAAAAAAATACATATACATAAAAAATGAAAAGGAACGAAAATGATGAAAACAAAAAGACGATAATAAAAAAGGTAATTTTCAGCCAGTAAATAATGAAAACACCCCAGATAATTCAGCAAAGCCCTCTTCAGTGCTTAAAAAAAAAAGAAACTGAAGAAGTAACAAAAGCGAAAAAGTAACCAAAAATCAAACAAAACAAAACGGCCATGGAAGGACTGAATTAGGCATGAATTCTATAGACAGGCTGCAGATGCAGCCTGTATATAGATAATATTTGGATTTACCTTGGATCTTTTGGACTAATTAAATAAAAAAAACTAGTTTTTTAACTGAAAGTAACGAGCGACAAAAAAACTTAAAACGAACAGAAATTACTCCGTATATGAAATGGGTTGTCCCCTCCTCAACGCCTCCCTCTTTACGCTAAAGTTTTTTTATTGTTTTAAAAATTAGTTTTGTGGCAAAGAGTCAAACTTTAGCGTAAAGAGCGAGGGATTGCGGAGGGGAAAACCCATTTCATATATGGAGTAATTTCTGTTCGTTTTAAGTTTTAATGTCGCTCCTTACTTTCAGTTAAAAAAACTGATAAACTTAAAAGGGAAGGAGGCGTAGTTGTCCTCCAATTTTCCGGTTACTTAAAAAGGTAACTAGAACTTTTAATTTTTAACGAACGTAAATATTCGAAAATTTGATGTAGTTTTTGCCTTTTTTTGTAACAGAAACTAATACAATATCTTATATTAATGCTGAAATACTTCTCAAGGCGAAATTAATTAGCAACTTAATTTCTTAGACCACCTTCTTTTATTTTAGGCATCAGGTCATATTGTTTAAGTATAATTATCATAGAAGGAGGAGTAATCCAAGGGAAGGGAAGTGCTTCACAACAAGCAAATAGCCAATGATTTTTAGAAAATACTAACCTCAAATCATCAAATATGTCAAGATATTTTCTGGAGTCACCCTCTGAGGGTCCAATATTTTTGACTATGTCGGAAATAGAAGTCAAGGTTTCATAGTAACATTTGATTGCCTGAAAGAAAAGCAAAATTTAGAAAAAGCGAAAAAGCAAAAAGAAAAGCCAATTTAACAATAGCAGTAACAAAGCATAAATAATCATATGGACAGTGATACAAATTAAAATAACCATTACACTTGTTAAAAGCTAAGTTAGCTGCAGCAGATAAAACATGTTTATAAATGGAAGATTCAGCATGACAATGAAGAAAGTTAATTTATATGAATCACTTGCTTGCTCTTTCATTCAAAAAAAAAAAATTCAGAAAAAAATTCACAATGAAATAATAATAAAATTATCAGTAGACACCTTTGGCATGATTCTTCCTAAATTTGATATATTTTTCCACTTAAAACTTTTCCCATCTTCCTTAAAAAAAAAAGAAGAAAGATAAGGGATATTTCTTCATAAGACACAGGGAATTTTTCTGGCTAACAACAATTGTCATTTGGTAAATCTCATAAGTTGAATAATGCTGCATATACTTTTCTTTAATTAGTCAGCCAAGAAATAGTTGGCTCCTCATCAAAAAAGTTTTTCCAAATTTGAGTTGCAATTGGCTTCACCAGTGAAAACTTGCTCATGCTTCTCATTCAATACTCAAGCTTCAGAGCTACTTCTCATAAAATATAGCCTCAGGGTTAATCTTTTTTGAATATTATGTGCTTTACAAGTGAAAACTTGCTCATACTTCTCATTTAATGCTCAAACTTCAGAGCTACTTTTCAAGGAAAATTTATACTTATTAACTGGAAATTTACTGGTGCTTCTCATTCAATATCCAGGCTTTCAATTTACAGCTCAAACCTCAGAGTTAATCTTGTTTCAACAGTAGTATGCTTTACCAGGGAAAATTTTGTCATGCTTCTCATTCAATACTCAAACTTCAGAGCTACTTCTCATGGAATATTCATATTCAAGCTTTTAATTTACTACCCATACCTCAAAGTTGATTTTGGTTGAATACTTATGTGTTTTACTAATGAAAACTTGCTCATTCTTCTCATTTAATACTCAAGCTTCAGAGCTAATTCTCATGGAATATTCATACTTTTTGATTGAAAACTGACTCAAGCTTCTCATTAAATATTCAAGTTTTCAATCTACTGCTCAAATGTCAGAGTAATTTCGTTTGAATACTAGTGTGTTTTACCAGGAAAAACTTGTTGATGCTTCTCATTCAATACTTTGCTCATATTTCTCATTTAACTCATACTTTCTTTAAAGGCTAATCTTTCAGTCACTTCTCAATTACTCATAATTTTTATTAAAAATTGGTTCAAGCTTCTCATGAAACACCCATGCTTGTCATTTACTACTCATACTTTGAGCAAAAAGTTGCTTCTATTAAAATTTTGATGTGATTGGTTTCACCATTATACAAGTAATACAATATTCCCAAATTTAATACCACAAGTTACTTATTTTTGCTAGGGTAATAAAGATAAGTGTGAAATATGCAATATTTATTATAAACAAATGTCAATCAAGAAGCAACCTTGTTGAATAGGAGAATTACAGTGAAGATTTTCTGTTTAACTATATCATGTATGAATAATATACCCACTTTGTGAAAACTATTTGTTTTACTATCACATATCAAAGAAAAACACATATAAACACTAGTAGTCTTATTTCACAAGGACATCCATAGGAGAGATGAAATTTTTAACAACTCCTCCCATGAGTAAGTAATAACATTTAAGAATAAAACTATGCACTACTCAAAACAAATACAGCAATTTTTCTGACAAGAAGACTTTGAAATTTTTCACCAGGAAAGATCATAATGGCTTACTCCTTGCTCCCTCCCTCTTCCCACAAGTTGTTGAGTCTGTAGCCTTTTAATAAAGCTATTTCAATACTGTAGTACCAAGTGATGACACTTTTGTTTGCCAAAAATAACCTAATTGAAATTTTTATGCATGTTACAATCATTACTTTAAAATACTATGTACTTAAACAGGATAAAGTATCTTCTTAATGTAATAACTAACAATTTTGGTTTACTCTTTTGGTCACATTTGATATTTATGCTCCTTTTCTTTGACACATTTAGGGTAGTCATTCTACTAGTGTATTTTTGCCTTGCATATTTTGAACCCACCACCCAGTGGTCCTGTTTAAGCACAGAGCAAAAATGAGGAGGAATGGTCAGAAGCAGCCACCAATGGATTCCTTATAAACCCAATAACAAAATAAAGAATAAGAAATAGCCTTCTTTTTCCTGGTTCCATCTGTAATGCACCACTATGAGAGATACAGGAAATATTTCAAAGCTTACTACAGTAGAAAATCACTAGGAATGGGGTTGTCTGGTTTAGACTTTTATATAGAACTCTTACATTAATGCTTCTGATATGTTGGATACTGGGTGTTCAAAGGCTAATGGTATCTGGATGAAACTTAAAGGGGATTTTGAACTTAATCAAAAGATTATATGTGCATCCAGGTTGTCTAAATGATATACCTGAATTATCCAGAAAGAATACATGCCTTGGTTTAGATCTACATTCACAGCTTAGTTTCCTTTGTGTAGCCTTCTCAATATATTAGCAATTTTTTATTTCCTTACTTATAACAGATAAAGAAAATAAAATATACAAACTTCAACTGGCTTATTTGCTTCATCAAGATTCAGGCCATCACTAATTTGGGCAAGAATACTCTGGTAGAGATCTTCAAGTGATTGTTTTTGATCACTGGTTTCCATTTCTCTATAGTAAAGAACTGACTAGGCCTAATACCAACAAAATTTTTGTTCTTTGCCTGAAATGTAAATTAACACACAATTAATTCTTAGGGCAAAATCCATATTTTTCAGGTAATTCACAATTGTAATATACACAATCACAATTGCATAATACTTACACCATAATAATAATCACAATTGTAATATAACAACTTCAAAATATTCATAATTATTGAAATTTAGAGATTTAGCAAACACAAATGGTCAATAAAGGGACTTGGCTTAGGCTTATTTTGTAACACCCAAAGGAGGAGAAATTCCAATAGAGTTTTTTGAATTGACTATTGACACATCTGTCTTCCCCAAAATCACTTCTTGTAAATTAATCCATTATGTAACTCTCTGCATTAAAGAGTGCATGGCAAATCTAGCTATTTTCAGAGATAAAAACTATTTTTGCTAATCTATAGCTGCCTAAGAGTGTATCAGGTAAGATTCTAGTTAATTGACTTCTTGCTATCTTGGAAAGGGTTTAGGTAAGGAAAATGAAACTTTCAGGGATGGGTCTACAGGCTAAAGTATGTCCCAGGAAGGTATTTTAAAGTACCCACCTCCACTCCTCCCTCTAGAGCGCCCTGAAATTTGCCTACATGACAGGTCTATACCTATTGAAATTTTGACAAAACAACATTTTACCTTAATTTTCAGTTACTGGTTGCTTTTTCTCTGCCTTTAGTTCTGAAAATGCAATTCCTGTTATTTGAGTAGAATTTTGAGCCATATAATTGTTTTTTGTTTTTTTTTTTAATTTAGGAAATTTATTTGCATATCTTTAAAACCTTATAAAATGGAATTGAGCAAAGTTATGAAGCTGAAAACAATTTTGTTGTACTTCAATTAAGCAGAAGATCTATTGGCAAGGTTTCACTTTTATAACACACATATTTTTAAAGGCCAGGGCCCTCTAGAGGGAGAAGGAGTGGAGATATTGGTTCAAAATACCTTCCCAGGACATACTTTAGTCTGTAGATTCATCCCCAAAAGTTTCATTTTCCTAACCTAAACCCTTTCTGAAATAGCAAGAAGTCAATTAACTAGAATTTTACCCTGTATTGTCAAGCTTACACTAAGGAAAGTTGGTAAAATTGTGACAATTTATATTATTGATATAAAAATAATATGAACACATCACTCAGTGCCTTTTTTATGCTCTTTCTGAAAATAATAGTCATTTTACTAGGAAATTCAATTTTAAGCCCTTTATTTATACTCAAAGATGATAACTTTTTTCTGAATTTTGGCTATATAAAGAATTAAAAACTAAAATTCTTACTTCATTATATGCAAAATAATTGTAGTTATCACATTTAAACAGCATATCCACAATTTATTCAGTAAAACTGGTGCAAACAGTATTACTGGCTTTCATATAAAGTGAATATACCACTCGATGCATTTTTTTATGCTCTTTACAAATATAATAATTGCTTCTACTGAAAATTCAGATTTAAGCACTTTTTGACCTCTTAAAAATGACCTATATATTTATTTATTTATTAATACCAAATACGGTAAGCTTTCAAGCTTGTCGCAATAAACATAATAAATAGAAGTTATGACAATACTGACAACATAATACAAACATACAAATCAATGAAAATAACAACTACAACAAACACTGACAAATAATACTATAAATTATTTAAAAATGATTTACTTTGAAAATTTGTTTCTGCTAGTCTTATTTTGAATCTGTTTATGTCATCTGTTAGAAATGTTTTAGGTGGAAGGTCATTCCATGGCTTCCACATCCTGCTGTAAAATGAATGTTGTCCTATTTTCCTTTTTGAGAGTGAGGGGTACAATTTATGTATGGGGTCATTACAAATCTGTAATAGTTTAGAAACAAATTTGGGCTATATATTTGCACATCAGGGGGGTGGGGGTAAAGCATAGCATATATTAAATACATAGACTAATCATTGCTGGTTTTTTTTTTTTTTTTTTTTTTTTTTTTTGGTGGTGCTGTTGCACTGGTGATCTCTCTTCTAATCAAAATTTGATGCCCACAAACACATAAAAAAAAAACAGCAATGGTTAGTTTATGTATTTAATATATGCTATGCTTTACCCCCTACCCCCCTGATGTGCAAATATATAGCCCAAATTTGTTTCTAAACTATTACAGATAGGTAATGACCCTATATATAGGTCATTTTTAAGAGGTCAAAAAGTGCTTAAATCTGAATTTGCAGTTGAAGCAATTATTATATTGTAAACAGCATTAAAAAAGGCATTGAGTGGTATATTCACTTTATATGAAGGCCAGTAATACTGTTTACACCAGTTTTACCAATTATTCACCCTCTCTTCTCCTTGTGTATAATTATATAGCCTGAATCATAGCCTATATTTCACATGTGTTTTCTGGCTCTTAATTTTGTGACAGTTTATTCAATTTACAGGTAAACAAGTTTAAATAAGAGTGAAGAAACAATGCTATATAACCAGTAGGCCTAACTAAAATAAGAGAAAAAGGTATTATCTTTGAGGGTCCATAAATGACTTAAAATTACATTTCCAAGTAAAGTGATTATTATAGTTGGAAAGAGCATAAAAAAAGCCATTGAGTGGTATATTCACCTTATTTGTAGGTCAGTAATATAAAGTGTCCCAAATTTACCAATTATTTTAGCTAATCTGTAGCTAATCCCCAATATTATACTTGGGGATTCAATGTTAGATGAATAGCCTATGTAAGCCTTGTGACACTGAAGAATGCTGTAGCTGAAACAATAAAGAACTGCTTTTTCAACTTTGAACAGGGATCCATATGTAAAAGATAATTCAAATCGTTGTCCTTTTCCTATGTTAAATTAAATGTTAATGGTAATTTATCTGGAAATCAATTGCTTGATCTATATGACCTATGGTCAAGTAGCATAACATCTAAAAAATAGCACTCTTTTGTTTTGTGTCCATTTTTCTATGATCTTAGGTTTAAAAATAAATTCTAGGATTAAAATTGGGATCTTACAGCACATTATGTTTCCAATTTAAGACTATTTTTTAAACTTCAATAGGCTATGAAGCCCCGAAAACGGGGTGTGACAAAATTAGCTATTACATTTGGAATGAGCCTTAGCTGGAGAAACTAAAGATGCATTTTTGCGTCAAGTTTCTACCCTAGAATACACTTTAACCATTAATTTTAACGTGACAATTTACAAATCAGATTCTCTTTTGAAATAAAGCATTCCTTAAAATTAAAAATGTTTGCGGGAATTAAGCCCTGTTTTTCGGTGCAATTTAAAATTGCTTCTATTCGCCAGTTCAAAGACAAACACGAATGAATCAGCGAAGTAACAGATTCTCAAAATCACCGTGAACATTTTATTAATTACCGAACATTTTAGAAATCACCGGGAACATTTAGTATTTATCAAACCCCGAAGCCGCGCTGGTTTTCTTTTCAGCTGATGCTGACGGCATTTTTAAAACAACCCAAGTGACAATATCGTTGAAATCTGAAAAAGCAGACGAGTCTGTTAAAGAGCTTCACATTTCCGTAGGCACATCCTATATAATGACACACGTAAATTCGGTGAAAACGTGATACAAGAAATAACACAAAAAAAGTCTTTTGAATCAAGAGTCTTCTCTGAGACTTCTTAATCTCTTGCTATTCAATAAACATTACCGCTTACATCCCCTCCGTGTCTTTGTCTTCATAAAGCCTGTTGTGGTACTTAATGAACCCTGGTAATCACAGAATCATACCTTTCAAACCACTGGTGTGCCAATAGCGAAGCAGCTTCTCCTCTTCTTGTCTAACAGAACAAAGAAGAAGCTAAGAGCTCAGGTAGTTTGAGGAAAGAATCAGAATATAACAAGCACAAACGTATTACAAATACTTTCTAGTATTTAAGTTAGAGCCAGTTTGTAAAACTGAGCTTTTATACAATGTATGTGAAAAAAAGTAGATGCTAATTTCTATTAGCTTCTAGCAGACAGGGACATCGCAAAAGAGATGGTGGGGGTGGCTCCCCAAAATTTCTGAGATTTGGTAAAATTTAAACACAAGTGCAAAATGACACTGAATCTGGGAAAAAAAAAGAAGTTGTTAATTCTAATATTTCAATCTGATATCGATGTCAATTCTAAGATTTGGTAGAAAAGGTCCAAAAGTTAGTAGTAGGTCTTATAAGTTCTGCGAAGGAAAAGTCGAGTGAAATATTCAGTTATTAAATACAATTAAAGCCTAATCAAAATCATAAAATTGTTCCGCAAATTAAAAAAAAAGTTGAGGATTTGGTTGACCGCACAAGATTTTAGTTTAATTCCTCTGAAAGTTTAACCAAAATCCAGGTGAATCTTCTGAAACGGATATAGTAATATGCTAATTTTTTAACTTAACATCGTCATGGTTTCAACGCATGGGCCCAATTTAAACTAAAAAGTGAATTTGTTTCTGACCTAAAATAAGTTATTCGCTTTCCAAATTCGCCACTTTTGCTTTGGTTTGAGGTATTTTAGTTTTCAGCCCTTTTCACCAAAGTTGAAAAGTGAGCAATTAAATAAAATGAGTAAAATATAGCCTTGGTTGCAAGGGTTCAAGAATATATTTTCAACTCACAGTTTCTTAGGAAAATTCTTAATTTTAAAATTATTGATCTGAGCTAAAATTTTCATCTGCGTTTTAAACAAAAATAATGATTGAAGGCATTCTCCCCCTAATTTTTAGTATGCAGAATTCGAAACAAATTAAAATTGCTGTGGCTTTTTCAATCAAACAGTTTGTGGTAATTTACGGTAAGTAAGGAGCATCTTGGTTCAATAGTACCCAAAACTCTAAAAAACGAAATTTGACATTAATATATACATCGAAAGAATCAGCTTGCTATACTATTTCCAAATATATAAAATTCATCAAGTTTAGTGTTACCCATCAAAAGTTACGAGTCTGAGAAAAATTGCCTGATTTTTGAATTAGGTGGAAACACCCCTCAAAAATCAATGAATCTTGATAAAAATCACTCCATAAGATTCAGAGTAGCCAGGAACCCTACTGTAGAAGTTTCAAGCTCCTACATAAAAAAAAGTGGAATTTTGATATTTTCGCTAGAAGAGAGAACACAGATACGTGTTTATTTTATTTTTTAACAGTCAAATTTTAGCGTCAAGAGCAAGGTACTGAGGAGGTTGCAACCCTTCTTACTTGGAATAATCTATTCAAGTTATTCCGGTTATTCCGTACATGAAGGGTCGCCTCCTCCTCAATACCTTGCTCTTTACGCTATAGTTTGACTGTTTGTCCATATTTTTTAAGAATGACTACTGAAACACAGGGGCCAATTAAAAAGAATAGGAAACTTTTTAAAAGTGCTAACAGCCTAATCGTAAAGAGCAAGGCATTGAAGAGGGGACGACCCTTCATATACAGTATAATTTCTGTTTGTTTTGAGTTTTAATGTCGTTCCTTAATTTCAGTTAAAAAACATAATTTTTAAAATTTAATGCTAATATAAATCCAAGCAGTTTAAATATTTTATTAATACATATTTTATTTAAATGTTTAAATGTAATATAAATGTTTCATAAACAGTATTTGGTCTTTTTTGGACTGTTTCCAGGAATTAATATACTTATGTGCGTAACTTGAACTAGTATACTCGTTATAGATAATATTTTTTCAACCATCAACCAAGTGGTTACAGGGAAACAAAATGATCCCTAAAATACTATAAATGTTGGAAAACTTTCTGTTTAAAGTCGCGGATTCTACAGTTTGACTGATCAAATATAAAACCGCTTTCAGAGGACTATTTTTTGCCAAATTTGAGTAATGAGCAATAAAATTAAATAAGCAAAGATCCTCACAAGTAAACATTGCCAACTGTTTTTATATTTTTGAGCGGCGGTATCTGTTTAAAAAACATACAACACTCAAATTTTTTAGTTAAATATGATAATCCCACTATTAAAATCTTGTAGAACAAAAAACTCATTGTCTTCAAGACTATTTCTTTTTTTAATAATATATGGTAATTCTATATATTAGTATATACTCATTATAGTATATTAGTATACTATACTTATATAGTATATAGTATATACTATATAAGTATATATACTATATACTGTATATAGTATATACTATATAGTATATAGTATATTATATATATATCAGTATATACTAATATATAGTATATAGTAATAACAATATAGACATTCAAGAATTTTGCGGGGTGTGAAAAGGAGGAAGGTTACATGTTAAGGTGAAATAGTGTTATTCATTTGTTACTCACTATTTTCTTGTGTAATCCTATATTGTTTACAACAGTATAATTTTTTCAATTGGACCACTCCTCAAATTAACCCTTAAGTGCTTTTAACTCTCACGGTTCTGGTAGGCTTAATCATGAAAGGCCCACCTTACTGTCAGAACGAGGCCATACAAGGAGGGTTTCCCTATCGGGGATAAGGACGGAAAAAAGAACTTGTGAGGAAGTAGGGATCTCAAGCCATCTTACTCTAGAACAGCTTCAACCTTTTAAAGCCTGTCAGGATTTAATAATAAGTCGGAAAATTAATATTGAAAAGACAATGTCACTTGGATCAAGAATAAATAAAGATGAAGAGATAATGGTAGGTAACGATAAAATTGGTCAAGTGGTTAGTTTCACTTACCTGGGTTGTATTGATAGTAGTAAAGATGGTGGATGTGGTAAGGATGTAGGATTTACTACTGTTGCAACTGCATCGTTTTATGATTATGACTATGAGGGCCTGCAATGGGAATGTGATTGATTTTGGCTGCGACTACTTGTGACTGCGAATACTTACGAATGGTACACTTGTGACTGTAAATACTTGCGACTGAGACTGCGAATACTTCTGATTCTGACTACGACTACAACAACTACTCGAACTGCGACTACTAGAACTATGACTGCAACTACTTGTAACATTACTATACTTTAATTACCAGCATCAATATAAATACAGTGTCTTATGTGCTAAAAAAGTTTTTAATTTACCATATTTTTATGATTGTCTTTTGACTTATTTCCGTATTGCCTAAATATTCACTGAAAGCATCACCTTGATACAATTATCAATTCTAGATACCAAGTATCAAACATCCCCCTTCCTAAATATTAAAAACAACGTGTAAACAATGGGAGACTTGCATAAATCTTGGCCCTTGTCCCGAGTATTGTTGGGGTTCGTACCGTCGAATGAATAAATGCTAGTAAATTTATACGAAGTATTTTTTTTTTCATTTACGACTAAAACAACACTACTACCACTACAACTTCTACAATGGATACTACTACTACAACTACTACTATTACTGCTACAAATACTTCTACTATGGTTACTACCAATAAAAATTTCATGGACCAATGAAAACAACTATTTAATTAGAAACGAACAGAAATTGATTAAAAAAAAAACTTTTTCCATAGACGAAGTTTTTCAACGAAGAGAATAGAGCTAGATATGCCTAGGACGCGCAGAAATAAAGTCAAAGAATAATTCAAGCATAAAACTTAAAAAAAAAACAACAGGAGCTACCTCAAACAGTAGCAGGATTAACTATAGCATCTAAAGACCAGAACGCCATTTGCAATTTGCAGGAAAGAAAATATATTTTAAACATTTCCTCTTTTGTAACGTTAATAAATCCAAAATTATTCAAAACACGGCTCGAAATAAAAAAAAAATTGGTTTCGGTAAAGTCTTTTGAATCTACTCTTTCAAATGATGTCTTTTGATTTTTATTTATCATCCTCCTGACATGTCCTGATAATTTCAATGTAATGCACTTAGAAGTTAATGAGGTATTATAGATTTGCCCTTTTGTTAACCTGGTTGTACATACTTTTTATGATTGAGATGAACATCCCGTCAATTTTCACTGCAAGTTTGAACTTAATTCCCTCGGCCATTCCAAGTAATTTCAAAAAGATACTAATAGCCATTGCACACTTGCAATTTTCTATTAGTCCGAATATCATTCTCTGGCGAGTTTTTAAATTAACACTTCTAAACATACTTTCTGAATACATGACATAACATGGAATATTTTGCCAAAGATAATCTTTCTACAAAGCAACATGTCTACTAAGAGAGTGAGTGGACATCACAGCTTACATATACAATACAGTTATGAAAACTTCTATCTTGCCCATGAGAAGCTTTTGGTACAGAGCTCTGGACTTGGCGCCTACTAGATCGTACTACAACACCATAGGCGGGAACGCAGTATTGTTTTATTTGTCCAATTGCTCCGATCTTTTAGATTCAGACTGCCAGTTTCCTGTCTCCAGCCGCTAGCATCGCTACCGCGCACTGTGTCCCAAAAATAAATCGAGTTTTCATAACTGTATTGTATATCTAAGCTGTGGTGGACACATTAGTTTTCACTGAACTCATAAGGTGTTTCTATGGGGTCTACAATATACCTCTTAAAAAATCGGTGTTTTAGGCTAGCTCTTATGATTAATGATTATTAATTTTAACCACGATATATTTTCAAACATCTATATAGTAATTGTTAAGCATGATAATAAGTAAGGAAAAAATGTATAGATAGATAGATAGATAGATAGATAAGTGTATTTCAAAAGCCCATTGGCCATATACACACAAAAATAGAAAGAAATAACAAACAAGCAAGGAAATTAAACAACAGTACAAATTACAAACACGCACAGCAACACAATACAACGCGAAAATGCCTAATCTAACGATAAAAGAAATTAATCATATAAACATTTTCTTCTTACTAAGGATTTATCTATATACACTCCTACTCGAAATATTGTGGTTGGGTTACTATTTTGTAGAATACCAGAAAGTATCAAATTAATCCCATGTAAATAATTTTCCCATAAATCAAAGAGCACCGGGCATTCTCGGAGAAAATGATCCAAGTCTTCATCCTCATCTTTACAAAGGGGACAAACATACCGCCTATCAGGACCAACTCTTTTTTTGGTCGAACATTTTTTGCCTGTTCTGGATTGGAAGACAATTTGCCCTAAAAATATGTTCAACCATATTTTAAAATGTTCAATGTTAGTTTACAAAAAAATAATTGAAAATATGCGCCTCAAAGACTCAGATGATACATTTAATCTTATTCTTTATTCAGAATCAACACCAAAGGCTATTTTAAAAAAATAACCTGTGCAATAAACCCAGAGATATCGTGTAACGAAAGAGAATGGAATTTTTATTGTTTGGGAAACAGCTGAAAAGGTGATTATAGTAATTACTTGTTTTTGTGATATTTGGTATTACTGCTTTAGTTTGCTCCAGAATTTAAAAATTCTCCAGAACCTTTTCTATGTATTATTTTTGAGCTATCAAGGTGCCTCAGCAATGATGAAAGTTTGGGCCCCAGCTGGGAAAAAAAAAAGAAATTTACATTGAAGTATGATTTCAGACGTCGGCAGGCCTAACCCTTAAGGCGGTATAGCGTTGAATATTAGCATTCGCCAAGTTTTATGAAAAGGAAAAACCCTATAAAAACTTTCAGGGTTTTTACCAGAAGATTTTGCTTGTTGAAATTTTTATTGAAGTTAGTTATATTGATTTCTGAAAGACTACTGAATGAGAAATTCACTGATTAAAAATAACCACACGCCCTTGACCTCCATTGCCATTTCAAAGTCTAAGGCTGCATAGCTCGTGAAACAGGTGACTACAGGTGTAACACAAACTTTTGGGGGCTACTTTTTTTTAATAATTTTTTCTAATTTTGGCTGAAAACACATTCTCACAATCAGAGCCCGTACTAGAATTCTGAGACTTTCCTACCCTAAAGTTTGTGATTAAATTCAATTTTGCAAATCTGTTCATTGTTTGCATAATTTACCAAATCCAAGGGTAAATATAGCACTTCAGCTGTTTTTCTTTCAGCTTACTTTTCATAATTATTTTTATAAAAAATCAAAAGTAAGTATAAGGAAGGTTACCTTTCTAATGCATAAACATATATGAGTAATGATGCCTAATGTAAAGCTAACTTTCTAAGGCGATTAATATTTTAAAACAGATTATGCTAGTTCCCAACTTGTAATTATGCGTTAGCTTTTTTAGAATTCAAACCCGGTTCGTATTATCCTCGGAGTCTTAGCCTATTCGATTTAACTATTCAATGGAACAGGGCAAGATTGAAAATTAAGTTATAAATAAAGCTTATGTATATCCTATAACCGAACAAATGGTGGAGGGAGGGAGGGGACAAGGGGGGCAGTCTTGGGCTCTATTATAACATTAATAAGGGGTGCAGTCACGGAAGCTCTAAAGGACGGGCCTGACTTCTATTTCACTTTAAAATAACATTGCGAAATTATAGCGTCCTCTTAGCAAAGAATATTTAACTGCCCTCTGTTAGAGGTCAAATTGGAATTCGGAATTTTAATATCCTGATGTTGTTTTGATAAGAGCTTATAGCTCAGAGCTAACCGCAAAGAGACTTTAGTTTATGGTTGTTTGTTGAACTAGGAACTAAGGATAGAGGATTTACATATTCTGTGCAAGGAAAAATAGGGTTTTTGTATTCCTTAAAGGCGAAACCAAAAGTAAAACTCTATAAATTTAATAGACTATGAACTACAGTTGCTAAGAAGAGTTTACCAATAAAACTGTGATGCCCCGATCTCCTCCAAGTGCATAAATGAACAGAAAGAAAATAAAAACATAAATAAAGCAATGAACAAAACATAATAAAGAAAGAATAATAAAAGAGTAAACAAATAAGTGAAAAAAGAGAATAAATAAATAAGTAAGAAAAAAAAACAACAAAACAAATATTTATTCCACACAGTCAGATTTGACTCAAATTTTCTCGACATGGTTTTGACCAAATGGTTTTGCAAGAATCTGGCCGTGATCGGACCGAGCATTTTTATTTCCGTATTTCTCTTTGTTGCATTCAATAAATCTCGTTTCGTTCTTGGAAGTGCTTCGCCAATAAATATACCACTAGCCGCCAATGATGCTTTTGCTTTATAGACTTTCCGGGCCATTTTTTTATCAGTAAACTTCACTATGACTGGAGGAACTTTGTTTATTAAGCTTCCAGACTGGTTGCTCATTCTAACTCTGTAAACGGCCGCCATATCAGAAGTTGTTACGCTGGGTAGGCTTATCTTGTCAGATAAAAGGCGAATCATGGTGGTTTGGAGGTCGAAATTAGGTTGCTGCCTTAATCCATAAAATATCAAGCTATCCAGTAACGAATTCTGGTCAAAATTTTCTAGTTTTATCTCCAGTTTTCCAATTCTGTCTTCTAGATTTTCTATCTGGTTTCTTAATATCTTTAGTGAGTTCTCAATTTTCAAAAATTTCGGTTTGTATTCAACCGATATCGCATCATGGATTTGTGAAACAATACTATCTACCGATTCTTTTATAGTATTTTTGTCCTTTAGCCTTTCCACAACTTTTGAGTTTATGCTTCCCATTAGCTCCTTTTTTGTTCTCTCTAACTTAGATTCAGTTGCCACAATTCTGTCTTGTAAATCTGTAGTAGCTGTAGACATTGCTGCAGTAGGCTGATTTTGGACTTCGGTCATTATTGCCTGGTAAGTTTTTGACTTAGACTTGTATTAGACTATTTGTTGAAGTAGAAAGTTCTGCGAATGCTTTCTTTACAGATTGACTAGGATTAACACTAGCATTTGTATCTTACGTCGATAGATTTGACTCAAGAAGTCGATACTCTTCGTGGGTACCATAGCAAAACACAAAGTATGTTGACTTTCCTTTATTTTCCTCCTTTCCAACTTTAATAATTCTAACTGGCCATGGAGGATAATCTTTGAATTTCGCAAGCGCAAGATCAAACTGTTTGAAGACTGGCATCATTAACAGTTGAAATATAAAAATGAAGGAATAAAGTGAACTTTTCTTTAAGCGTGGGCTGTGTCTCGTGCCAGCGGACATAGGATGTACCCCAATAAACAAGGAAAGCGTCAGTCCCCGTTCACCTTATCCCTGCAGTTTAAGGGAGGCCCTCCCAGCAGGTACAACAGCGCTTGCGACGGGGGAACTGCCTCCCTCCTGCTTGCAAATTTGGGTTACGTTAATGTCCCATTAAACCGCTTCATGTATACACTCTTTTAATCCTCAAAATTAATAATATTTCTTAATCTCTTACTGTATCAATTTCGCTAGTTGCACAATCCAATTAGATTCAGAGTTAAGTCCAGTTTATGTCCTCACAGTTCAAAGACTAAATCAGTGCTGATCAATACGGATCAAGTCTGTGAAGCAAAGTTCGTTTTAAGCTTTAACTTCGCTCTTTACTTTCCTCAGAAAAACTTTTTTTTAATTAATCATTTTTAGGGGGGTCGGTAATGGCTAGTTTTTAGAATTGTAAAGATATTGGAAAATATCATGGTTCAGCTTATGTGAGCTATTTTTATATAGATATCTTTTATACTCTGTGAAACATTTATTTTGCTGTTTTAAAGTTTCAACTTCGCTCTTTACTTTAACCATTGACCAAAGAGCGTTGCAGGACTTTTACTGATTTGTTCTAGCGACATATTTGAATTCTATGCTTGAAATTCATATGAACTTCAGTAATTTCAATTCACAGAAATTATGGAGGAGTGGGTCAAAAATGTACTTTTCAAATCTAGGTGAAGGAAAGTTTAGTATTTTTTAATTTGTTTAATGAATGCACCAAAAAGCCATTCTTCTTCCCCCAAGGCCACTGGAAATATCTTGCAAAGATATAAGCACCGAAACCACTGTTGACTTGACGACCAGAACCGCGTTCAGATAGAACACTGATTAAGCTCATTTAATAAATCACTGTGATTGATTAGTTGACTAATTGCAATAAGCTTTATTGAACGGGGGGGGGGGCTTTAAATTGTAAAACTAGACTATTTTCTGAAAAAAACCTTTATTGATAAGGATTGCTGTACTTCTTTGAAGTTATAAGGTTAATTTAGTTCAATGCCATTCACAATCCCCATTCATAGTGAGATTTTATTAGTATGAAGAATAAGCTTGCACTAGCTTGAGCCAATCAGAATTGTTCATAGAATTTCTCAGCCAATCATAAGTTCTGTGAAAACCTAACTGACTTAAATTAGTGCTAGTTAATCTTGGCATTTGTAAAACTGTCCGGAATAGGACTTAATACCGCTCAAAATATCTTCTAATATTGAATGTCCAGAACATTGTTGTCATTTAGCCACCTATTAAGAGCTCTACCTCTAGGTAGAGTATTTTCAGCAGATTTAATTCATTTATCAAGTAATCGTAACCTTTAGCCTGATAAATAAAAACATTAGAACTGTACACTATTTACTGATCAAACAGTTTGTGTTAACGAACAGTAAGTAAGAAGGGGATTGGGTCAGTGGAAACAAAAACTCTAGAAAAAACGATTTTTAATAGCAATACTTACATCAAAAGAATTGGCTTTCTGTACTGGTTCTAAATATGCAAAGCTCACGAAGATTAATGCCACCCACCAAAAGCCAAGAGCTTGATAAAATTTCTTGGTTTCCAAAAAAGAGGAAAACACCCCCATGAATTCTGGTAATTTTAATGAAAATCACATTATCAAATTCAGCCTATCAGAGAACAGTAGTTTAGAGGTTTCAATCTCCATAAAAATATTGGAGACCAAAAAGATTGGAGGGCAACTTACTAGCCCCCCTTCCATACCCCCTTTTTTCCAAAAAACATTAAAAACAAAGGGTAAAATTTCCTGAGGAGATTTTCCTGGGTAAATTTTACAAAGGGAAAATGTTTTCTGGCGTGATTTCAAAAGCGGTCAGAAATTAAATTAAAAAGCTACAATTGTCTTCAAATGAAGGTAGGGAGCAACACTAAAACTTAAAACAAAACAGAAATTATTGTTCATATGAGGAGGTGGGCTGCCCCATCCTCAACCTTCACTTTTTACGCTAAATTTTGACTTTTTGTTGCAATTCTTTAAGAAAGACCGCTCAAATACAACTGCCGTTGACTTTTAATGAGATGTGCGAGTTTTTCGAAAGAACCTTAAGACTTGAGCGAAAGGAGTAAGGGCTGAGGAAGGGGCAGTCCCCCTCTTATATATAATAATTTCTATTCATTTTAATTTGTAATGCTGCTCCTTACTTTCAGTTGAAAAAGCTTGCTTTCTCTTTTTTTTAATTCAGCCAAAGACCAAAACACACTTTCCCTATACAACGGTTTTTTATGCGGGTGGAACAAGAAAACATGAAGTATCCGGTGAAACTGATATTTCGTTCGTTATTACATAAGCTTCAGTCAGAAATGAACAGGCAGTTGTACAATAGGAAAAAGCACGAGTACAGACGCATTGCGCAATCAGATCCATATACTATCAACTAATTGCAGTGCAGTTCTGAATTACGTTTTATTCAGTCTTCTATCGACAGGGAAGTTTACATAGGAGCTTTTTTGGAGAAGGGGGTCAAACTTGAATAAAAGGTGTATTACTGGGGATATTGTACATTTTAAAATGTTATTTTCGGAGACACAGACCGGTGAGACCTTTCCCTGTGTGTACTTGACTGCAAATAAATGTCAAAAAATGCCAATAATGAATGCCCTAAAATTGAATTTAGCTGAAAATCAAAATAAGAAGTTCTACAGCCGTGTATCGGATTAACGAGTTTGGGCTTGAACAGTAACAAGGTAATATGAATAGCGACGAAGACCACACTGCCTTTCCATCATAAACACCATTAAATAATTCTCTTTCATGTCAATGAATTGTCTCGTTTCATCACAATTTATTTATCAGTCCTGGTTGAACATCGCTGAGATAAGGACGCTCTGACTGTTTTGAAAACTGTTCATTCTAGTTTTATTGATTTTATCCTCTTGTAAGTTGTTTTTTCTTATTTATTTTTGAATTTCTGAGGACGGCACTTGGCCACAGGGCCAAAATATTCATTCTAGTTTGTTTCCCACTGTTTTGAGAAATTCCCTATTGTTCTTCTTGTTTTTGGTGATTGTAACAAGGTAATCCTGTATAAAAAGGGCACCCCCCCAATGGAGTGATAATACGAGACCATTAGGGGAGGGAGGGGACACAAATTTTAGAGAAACATCAATTGTATTCGGAAATTGCTTTGAATGCAAGGGTACGGCAACAGAGGTAACGCCCATTCTATGGAATCACGTGCACCAGGTGGCGTGTGCCAAGCGTGGTGGAAACTGCACAAATCACGACAGAAACTTTAAAAAGAATGTCAGAATTGTGTGGCATATGTGGTATTATGAAATGTACCCAAGTGGTTGAGAGTAGGCGTCCGTCAACGGTAACATTGTTACCTATGGGCTCTTCTAAAGGAACACCATATTAACACATGGTATTAATGGTATTATGGTATTAACAAAATGGTAGTACCCTCCAATTCCCCAGTCAACACTTTGCAAGTATAATAGTCACTATCGTGACAATGTACCTCATATCTTTTGATGGGTTGGATCAGGGACGTACCCAGGGCGTTGCCTTGGGGCCTGAATCCCCCAGAAATCTAATTTTTTTTATTGGGAGATATTTCTCATTCAAATTTCGAAAAAGGTGGTAATTACATGTTATCCCGACTAACACTAATAAAATTATTTCTTTTTAATATGCAGAAAGCTTCTCTTAATCAGGATTTCAGGTTTACTATTATTTTATTCACATTTAAAAAACAAAATACCTTTGTCGGACAATACCGTGATGCAATTAACTAGGTTAAGAAAAACACGCCGATAGCGAACAATGTGGGATAACCCAAGTAGTGAAAAGTAGCAGAAAAGTATATCTTTTGGCATCAATAAGGGAAAATCGGGTGCATTGTCATCGTAGCAACCATTATATTAGGAAAGAGTGTAGATTAGGAATCGAATGGTACTAACCTTTTGTTATTATTAAATAAAAAAAAAAAAGAAGTTTTTTTTAACTGGTAGTAAGGAGCGACATTATAACTTAAGACCAGAAATTACTTCGTATATGAAAGAGGCTGCTTCCTCATCAACGCCTCGCTCTTTACGCCAAAGTTTGACTCTTTCTCTCAATTCTTCTTTTTAAAACAGTAAAAAACTTTAGCGTAAAAAGCGGGGTGTTGATGAGGAAGCATCCCCTTTCATATACGAAGTAATTTCTGGTCGTTTTAAGTTTTAATGTCGCTCCTTACTTTCAGTTAAAAAAACTTGTTTTTTTTTAATTTAATTTCTGAACGTTTTGAATCAATGCATGTTTTGATTTTGGCTCTCCGCAGAGGAATAATTAAAACAAAATTTGCATTTTTTTTTTTTTTTGGCTAAATGGCTTTCTCATAATTTTGATCGAATGATTTTGAGAAAAAAAGAGCGGGAGAGGAAGCCTAGTTGCCCTCCGATTTTTTGGTTAATTAAAAAGGCAACTAGAATTTTTAATTTTTTACGAATATTTTTATTAGTAAAAGATTTACGTAACTTATAAATTAGCTTACGTAAAGAACTTTTGTATTCTCATATTTTTATTACATATATGAGGGGGTTCGCCCCCTTGTCAGATCCTCGCTCTTTACACTGAAGCTTAAATTTTGACCCAATTCATTAAGAATGACCCCAGAATCACAAAAGCCGTAGAATAAATAGTTGAAATTACTAAAAATACTTTAGCGTAAAGAGCGAGGTATTAGGAGGAGGTGACCCCCTCAAATGGGTAATAATTTCTGTTTGTTTTAAGTTTCAATGCTGCTCCTTACTTCCAGCTGAAAGAACTTTTTCATATTTATTTTTTCATTGTTTTTTTAAATAATGCTAGTAAATCCTGCGCTCCCTTCATGGAGATTTTCTTCCCCCGTGACAAATTATCGATGGAAAGTTCCCCCAGCATATCCCCCTCTTCTAAACTCCTCCCCCAACCAAAAAAATCCTCCTGAAAACGCCTGTACACTTCCCAATAACCATTACTATATGTAAGCACTGGTCAAAGTTTGTAACTTGTTGCCCCTCCCACGGGGACTGTGGGGGAGTAAGTCGTCCCCAAAGACATAGTTATAAGGTTTTTCGACTACGTTGAATAAAATGGCTATCTCAGAATTTTGATCCGTTGACTTTGGTAAAATAATTAGTGTGGGAGGGGGCCTAGGTGCCCTCCAATTTTTTGGTTACTTAAAAAGAGCACTAGAACTTTTCATTTCCGTTAGAATGAGCCCTCTTGCAACATTCTAGGACAACTGGGTCGATATGATCACCCCTGGAGAAAAAAACAAAACGTACCCGTGATCTGCCTTTTGGCAAAAAATACAAAATTCCACATTTTTGTAGATAGGAGCTTGAAACTTCTACAGTAGGGTTCTCTGATACGCTGAATCTGATGGTGTGATTTTCGTCAAGAAGTCAATTCTGTGACTTCTAGGGGGCGTTTCCCCTATTTTCTAAAATAACGCAAATTTTCTCAGACTCGTAACTTTTGATGGGTAAGACTAAACTTGATGAAACTTATATATTTAAAATCAGCATTAAAATGCGATTCTTTTGATGTAGGTATTGGTATCAAAATTCTATTTTTTAGAGTTTTGGTTACTATTGAGCCGGGTCGCTCCTTACTACAGTTCGTTACCACGAACTGTTTGATAGTGCTTCCTTCTCAAAAGTGCGCTTCATGGTTCTTAAGTGGAATTAAATAAAATAAAAAACAAGTTTTTTAAAATGGAAGCAAGGAGCGACATTAAAACTTAAAACGGACAGAAATTACTCCATATATGAAAAGGGCTTTTATATATAGCCCCTTTTATATATGGAGTAATTTCTGTCCGTTTTAAGTTTTAATGTCGCTCCTTACTTTCATTTAAAAAAACTTGTATTTTTTATTTAATTTCTGGATGTTTTTGAATTAATGCATGTTTTGATCTTAGCTCTCCGCACATAAATAATTAAAACGAAATTTGCATATTATTTTTTTTTTTTGGCTAAATGGCTTTCTCATAGTTTTAATCGCGAAGATTTTGAGAAAAAAGGAGCGAGGGATGAGGCCTAGTTGCCCTCCAAATTTTTGATTACTTAAAAAGGCAACTAGAACTTTTAATTTTTCTACGAACGTTTTCATAAGTAAAAAATATACGTAACTTACGAATTAACTTACGCAACAAACTTCTATATTCGTATGTTTTTATTGCATATATGAGGGGTTTCACCCCTTTTCGATACCTCACTCTTTACATTAAGGCTCAAATTTTGCCCAATTCCTTAAGAATGACCCCTGAATCACAAAGGCCGTTGAATAGATAGTTGAAAGCATTAAAAATACTTTTGCGTAAAGAGCGAGGTATTACGAGGAGGTAAACCCCTCATATGCGTAATAATTTCTGTTCGATTTTAAGTTTTAATGCTGCTCCTCACTTTCAGTAGAAAAAAATTTTGATATCTATTTTTTCGTTCTTTTTTGAAAATCCTGCGCCCCCTTCATTGAAAGTCTCTTCCCCCATGAGAAGTTCCTTCATGAAAAGATCCTCCCACGTAACCCCTTCCTTTAACTCTCCCCCAAAACCAAAAATATCCCCCCTTTCTTAAAACGTCTGTACACTTCCCAGTAACCATTACTATATGTAAACACAGGTCAAAGCTTGTAACTTGCAGCCCCTCCCACGGGGACTGCAGGGGAGTAAGTCGTCCTCAAAGACATAGTTATTAGGTTTCTCGACTATGGTGAATAAAATGGCTATCTCGGAATTTCGATCCGGTGACTTTGGGGAAAAAATGAGCGCGGGAGGGGGCCCAGGTGCCCTCCAATTTCTTGGTCACTTAAAAAGGACACTAGAACTTTTGATTTTCGTTAGAATGAGCCCTCTTGCGACATTCTAGGACCACTGAGTCAATACGATCACCTCTGAAAAAAAAACAACAACAAAACAAATAAACACGCATCCGTTATTTGTCTTCTGGCAAAAAATGTGAAATTCCACATTCTTGTAGATAGGAGCTTGAAACTTCTATAATAAAGTTCTCTAATGCGCTGAATCTGATGGTGTGATTTTCCTAAGATTGCATGACTTTTAGGGGGTATTTCTCCCTATTTTCTAAAATGAGGCAAATATTCTCAGGCACGTAACTTTTGATGGGTAAGACTAATCTTACCCATAATGCGAGTCTTATGATGTAACTATTTGTATCAAAATTCTATTTTTTAGAGTTTTGAATACTTTGGAGCCGGGTCGGTCCTTACCACAGTTCGTTACCACGAACTGTTTGACAGTGACCACGTCAAAGAAGTGAAAATAACTTAACCCTAATGAAATATACCAAATTATGATGAAAATGTAATACCTAGTAACAAAATTATGGAAACTACAAAAGAGAACTATGGAAAGCAGGCCGCCCAAAACGTTTTACATTAAATACCTAACTTAACCACGTCTGTATATTAAATATTTAGTAAAATTATATCTGCATAGATATCGGTTCATCTCCCTCAGGCCAAGCTCATTATTTCCGAGTGGACACAGAAAACCATTTTCATTATAGATCAAGAACAATGTATGGTTGCTATGACACGTAAGTACCCACTTTATATTGGTTTACCCGGTAACTATGGTCGTATCCAGGGGGTACCTGGTTTGACCCTCTTCCCTCCCCCCCCCAAAAAAAATGTTTTCTTTAGTTCCTGGAAAAGTAACAGATATCCATATAAATAAATTTTTGTCGCGTTTTTAAAGCTTTTTCAACCCCTCCTCCTGAACAAAAGATTTAAACCGTCGTCTACAATTTAAATAGAAAGTCTTTTCGCTTTCATTGATTTTACGTTATTGCTTTAGATCTCCTCCAAACAAGATTATCAAAAAACTTTTCGGGAGCTATGAAGCTTTGACCAATCATTCAAAACTAAGCAACAACAATAACAAAAAACACCGTAGAAAAGCTAATTTCAAAGTTTGTTCGTGATTCAGAGTTACATAACTTGTTGCTCAACTCTCAACAGTCAACATACCTGTGGGCCAAATAATTCCAAGAATCTATTAGCAAGTTACTCTAATTGGTTACGTCACGCCTGGATTGTAATCATAGTGTGCTGAAAATGGGAGTACATTGGCCTTAAAAATTGAATTGTTCCTTGTTTAAAACTGACATTTTTTTTGTAGTGATTTCGAAATATTTGGTTAACTTCAGTTTCTCAATTTAATGGTTTGATGATCAGTTACACCATTTACTGCTTGATTTTGGGTTCAAATGGACCTATTATTAATAAAAAATAACCCTTATAGGCAAAGAATGTTGTCTATTTGCAGGTTATTTCATAAACTAGTGCAGAATGTTAGGTAACAGAAGACTAAGAGAAGCTTTTTGGCGATGACCTCTGCTGGGAGTTCACCGCGCCAGTACGCCGGACAAAATACACCTCTAGGTGTTCCCGGAGGGGAGTTCCCTTCTATTGGCAGTTTAGATTTCATTCAACAGATTTCATTTAGTCTTCGATTGGTGTTTAGTGAGAAAGCTCGTTTCTTATCTGCGATATTTTTGGCACAAAACCTTATTTGCTCTTGATTAGAACGCTGGGAACACGTTTATCTAAGAAAAAGTTTTTGTTGGAAAGGAATGGACACAAAAGGATATAACATATCTTTCTTGACATTGTCAAGTTTAATAATTAATCCAGTCATTGTAATTGCAGGTTTCTTTGTGTTGATCAGGAATTTGGCTTCAATGTAAGTTTGAATCTGATTGCTCTCTTATTTTTATTAGACAAATAAATTATATTATTTCTACGTTCGAAGTCAGAGCGTTAGCGCTGCGTGAGAAAAGACCCATGGACCTTTTATGAGTTTTTTTCCCGTCGCCACTTTTTTTCTAAGGGATGTTCGTAGAAACGTTGGTGGGGGTTCATTTCATTGGAATTTGAAAGTTCTAGTGCTCTTTTTAAGAGTCGAGTGATTTGAGAACAAGCAGTTCCCATCCCTGCTTTTTTTACCACACGCCCCCTTCCACAACCCCTTAAGACACAAGAACAATATTTTGATATTGTCATTTTGCTTAGAATGGTGGAATGATCCAGTAAACATGCCTCTGGGATAGCGTAGCCCCCACAGCCCTGGGAAAAGGGGTCGTTAACTATGCAAACTGCCAGTGCCAGAGTTGTTTACAGATAGGCTTAAAGCTGAAAAAGGACAGATACTTGAACTTGAGGGTCCAGTTGCTCAAAACTTTCAGTGTTTGATCTCTTGGTCAGAAGAATCACGCATTTTGTTATGGGGGAGGGGCATATAAGGTCCGGAAAAGGGCTGGATTTCACGCATTTTGTTATGGGGAGAGGGGCATATGAGGTCTAGAAACGGGCCGGATGGTGTGTGTGTGTGTGCCTTATGCGCAGCCTTTCTCGTCGCTTATTTTTATTGTTTTGGATGGTTGGCAACATTTTTTTCATTTAATGATTTTTCGTTGTTTTTTTTTTCTCTTTAAAATGTGATTGTGATCTGTGTATTGTATCCGGATTGCAGCGGTAGCTAGCAATGCAGTAAGAGACGATCACGTTCAATAGTAAAAAATGAAATAGGTCATAATTCCTAAAACTAGAATCAGATTAAAACACAAAGTACACTGTTAGAACTGCCTTGTCCGAAACCTCACATATAGGAAACTTATAGTCCCCTGGCTTGAATATAAGGGTATTAAAATCACCTTTTTGATTTGGGAAAATTATGTAGAGAAAAGAGTTATTTTATGAATTATGAATTATGTCATGCTATATTGCTGTTTGAGTTTTTTTTTCTATAAGTAAATCTTATCTGTCTATCTATCTATCTACACTAGATATGTATTGTTTTTTTTTCTTTGCTCTCAGTAAGTAATTGGCTATTGTTCTTTGAGTATGTGATCCGTATATGATCCCCAAATTCACAGACCGAGAAGCCTTTGGGGGGATTAGCAGAGCGTATTATTTCATATATTGATAATGAATAAATCTTGTCTTGAAACTTACAGGTTTCAACCCAAAGGCCAAGAGAAACATAATGTCCAAAAATATGTTTTGGGGGTAGGTCCCCCCACTTTTTGCGGTAGGACTGGCTGTAGAAACCAGCCCTAGATGGTACTCATTGAAATTTGAAGCGAATCTGAAAGTTCTATTGCCCTTCTTAAGGGCTAAAAGTAATAGTACGGTAACCAGCACTACCCTCCCCCACGCCCTTTTCTACTCTCCATGCCCCTTGATGCTGGATGCAAATTTCGAAACATTGATTTTGTCCCGAAACGTCCAAACATCAAATAAATGTGTCTCGAGGGTTAAAATCACCCCACAGCCCCAGAAGCAATGGTTTCAAATTATGCAAACCATTTTTCACAAATAGGTTTTAGCTAAAAAGATTGCCAATGTTGGTCTTGGTTGTCCAATCAGCTAGGAGCTCTTAGGGATCTTCCTTTAGGTCAAGATTTCCAGAGTTTCCAAAAGGGTATACATAGGAAACTATACGGGTACCTGAGTAAATAAAAAAAACGGTGTGTAAAACAGAGTTTTCAAATTTTTCACAGTATTCGGTGAATGGCTTGAGGGATCGAGTTTAAACTTTCAAGGAGTATCGGGGAGGGCTAAATGGACCTAAAATTTGAACTTTAAGAGGGGACATAGGTAAATAGAATCCACTATGTGTATCAAGGCTGTATCCAGGGGGATCATTGGGTTTGAACCCCCCTAACCCCACCCCCAGTTTATGTTCGACTCGCAAAGACGTAACAAAAACGTATGTAAGCACATTTTTATACGTTTTCTGGTTTTTATTTTATCGCCCTCCCTGAAACAAATCCTGGATGCGCCCTTAATGCGTATTCAAATCATCAAAACGTTTAGGCATTGCGGGAGAAGAAAGGGGGAAGTGTGGTGCAAGGCGAATTCAATTTTTGATTAAGTTCACCATTGAACTTGAAAATAACTGCAATTTACCCTTCTTAGATGTCCTCATTACAAAACGAGAAACTAGGTTGGACTTGAGTGTGTATAGAAAGCCAACTCATAGTGATAGATATCTGAGATATGACTCCTATAACCACCCTATAGTTAAAAATTCTGTAGTCTATTCGTTGGTTGATAGAGCATTTCTGGTGTGCTCCTCTGATTTTGAGCTGAAGGCTGAACTTGATTATATAAGAGATGTTCTGATAGGTAACGGATACCCCCGAAAAGTCATTGACAAGGTTATTTTCAGGAGAAAGATGAGTGGAATTACCAAGAATTTCGCTCCTAAGATTGAAGATGATAAACCCTTTTTGTCATTACCTTATATCAAGGGCATTACTGACATTTTAAGTTCCAAACTCACTAAACTTGGCTTTAAGGTGTTTTTTCCGTCTGGAAAGACTATTTCCTCCTTCTTGAACAAAGGCAAGGATAAGATTACTTCAGATCCACCAGGGGTATATGAGATTCCTTGCAGTTGTGGTGATACCTATATAGGTCGTACCATGAGACCTCTACATCACCGATTAAAAGAACATGCTGATTCCATTGATGCCTGCCTTAAAAAGACAAAGCTAAAGGAGGAAGATAATTTCTCTGCATTGGCCCATCATATCTTTGAAAACCCTTCCCACTCCATTAAGTTTGACCAAGCCCAACTTATTGCTATTGTCCCACAACTCTTAAAGCAGAAAATCAGAGAAGCTTTGGAAATTGCTAAAAATAAACCAGCCATCAATAAAGACAATGGTGAGTTTCATATTAGCGAAATTTGGGAACCAATCACCCATAAATTGAAAACTCACAAAAGACTCCACCCCTTTCCTAAAGGCCCAACCTCTTTAAGATCCACCAGGACAGCAGCCATCAACGCCTCTACCAAAATTCGGGCCATGGCACAACAATAACTCCAGGTTCGGCTCATAATTAGTGTTGTTCAGTGTTTTTAGTTTTATTTATTTAGTGATTTTACTTTCCGGCAAGAAATTTGAATTAACCTGATGATGACAGGCACAGGTCCTGTCGAAATTATCGTTAGAAGAAAAATCAGTCACCTGACATCCATAGCTTAGGTAAGCTTATTACCTTCTATCATCATTATGTGTCTGATAGAGCAAAATGTTTCTGCGCTATAGGCTCCAGTGGGACTTACACCCCTGTAATCTACGCACGGTTAAGAAGTGAGGTAAATACAATAACGCTATGCACATCTTGGTTACCAAAATACTATATCTACAATATCTCTGGAACAGCTTGGGAAATGGGGTTGAAACTTTCAGGTAGTGTTGAGAAAGGAATGGAAAGGGACACGAGGACCTAAATTTATGTTTGGAGGGAAGGGCTAAATATTTTTTGTCTCTGTTCTACCTAAGCATTTTTGTACTATGAGCCTGTATGAGACCTAAAATCGATTCGAAGTTAAGTGGCAAGGTAGGTTAAAAGCCTATATGTTGCCAGGTTTTTGAAGCAGCATATCTGCAACATTTTTGGAACGGATTAGGAGATTAAAGTGGAAATTTCAGGGAATATTTTTGGTTGGAGGGGGGGTTGTATGAGTTATGAATTTCTGCTTTAAAGAGGAGACAGAAAAGGGGTAAATTATATCTTAAGTCTGTCTTAAATTTTTGGCCCTTTATGCCACTGTTGTACAAGAATGTGTTGGAACTGAAGTAACCAAATATAGAAATAACCCCCTCCTATATTTGTAAATCGGAAGAAACTACATGTACCACGGTTAACAGGCCCCCCGCCTCAAGACATTGTCCCCTTCCCCTAGGGTATGAAAAATACTTTTGTCAGTATTATTACTGAAAAAAAAAGCTTTCTTTTTGTATTTTCATTGAAGCAATACCTTCTTTTAGTATTTTCATTCAAAACCTACAAAATCGTCGAAGATAGATTTTGCAAATACATTTTGTCGTCTCCCGTGCATTTTTGTCAATTGGCTTATAACTTGGTTGAAAAGCGAATCTTCGTGGTGTTGTTGGAGTCAGTTGGACTTCAAATTTCAGCTTGTGCAAGGGGACAGAATGTAATCTAAAGACGCTATGTGTATCAAATAGACTATCAAATAACATCAACTATCTAACCGAAATAGCATATCAGAAGTATCTTAGAAACAGCTTGGAAGATGCAGTTGAAGCTTTCTGGTAGTGTGTGAAAGAAGGGCACGAGGAGTTCAAATTTTTTGTTAGGGGGAGGGGGTGTTAAACAGCTAGGTCTCCGATCAACTTAAACGTTTTTGAGTTATAATACGCTATTGGAATTAAAAAAAATCCATGTCTAAATAGCAAGACGCTATTTGGTACCTGGTTGTCAAAATAGCGTACCTGTAATATGTAAGGAATGGCTTGAGGTTTCAAGCGCGATTGGGGTACTGGGCTTGTAGATCAAAATGAAACTTTCAGAGAGTGCTGAGGAGGGGGAAAAGTATACATTGCATCTTGACTTGGGGGAAGGAGAGGTCTAAATATTTTGATAAATCTGTTTAACAATTTTGGCATTACGAACTTTTTTTTTGAATAGAATCAATTCCAGTGAAATATCGATTTATTCCGAAAGGAACCAGGTGAATGAAACAGCGTATCTGCATCACAGGAAAAGCTTGGGTATGAATTTTCTGTTTTCAGGAGGTGATGGAAAATCGTGTGATTTCGTAAAGATTCTATGACATTTAGGGGTTGTTTCCTCCTTTATCGGATATAGGCAAATTTTCTCATGCTCGTAATTTTTGATGGGTAAGACTAAACTTGATGAAACTTATCAAACAGTTCGTGGTAACGAACTATAGTAAGCAGCGACCCGGCTCAATAATAACCGAAACTCTATAAAACGGAATTGTGATACTAATCGTTACATCAAAAGAATTACATTTTAATGCTGATTTTAAATATATAAGCTTCATCAAGTTTAGTCATATCCATCAAAAGTTACGAGCCTGAGAATATTTGTCTTATTTTAGAAAATAAGGGATAAACACCCCCTGAAAGTCATAGAATCTTAACGAAAATCACACCATCGGACTCAGCGTATAAGAGAATCCTACTGTAGAAGTTTCAAACTCCTATCTGCAAAAATGTGTAATTTGTATTTTTTTTTTTTTTGCCAGAAGACAGATCACGGATACGTGTTTATTTTATTTTTTTTCCTAGGTGTGATCGTATCGACCCAGTGGTCCTAGAATGTCGCAAGAGGGCTCATTATAATGGATATTACAAGTTCTAGTGCCCTTTTCAAGTGACAAAAAATGGAGGACACCTAGGCCCCCTTCCACGCACATTTTTCCCCTAAGTCACCAGATCAGAATTTTGAGATAGCCATTCTGTTCAACTTGGTCGAAAACCTAATAACTATGTCTTTGGGGACGACTTAATCCCCCACAGTCCCCGGGAGAGGAGCTGCATGTTTCAAACTTTGACCATTGTTTACATATAGTAATGTTTATTATGAAGTGTACAGACGTTTTCAGGGGGACATTTTCGCGTTGGGCCGGGGTGGGTTGGGGGGAGGGGTGGGGGTTATATGGGAGGATATTTCCCTGGAGGAATTTATCATGAGGGAAGAGAATTTCCATGAAGGGAGCGCAGGATTTTCTAGCATTATTTAAAACAAAAATAATAATGAGAAAATAAAAAGAAAAAATTTCACCTGGAAGTAATGAGTTGCATTAAAACTGAAAACGAAAATAAAATATTACGTAAATAAGGGGGTTCGTCTCCTCTGCAATGCCTTGCTTTTTATGCTAAAGTATTTTTAGTAATTTTAACTATTTATTCAATGGTCTTTGTGATTCAGGGTCATTCTTAAAGATTTGGGATAAAATTCAAGCTTTAGTGTAAAGAGCGAGGTACTGACGAGGGGGCAAACCCCCTCATATAAGCAATAAAAATACACAAATATAGAAGTTTGTTACGTAAGTTAATTCGTAAGGTACGTATGTATATTACTAACAAAAACGTTCGTACAAAAAATAAAAAAATATAATTCAAGCTTTAGTGTAAAGAGCGTGGTATTGACGAGGGGGCAAACCCCCTCATATACGTAATAAAAATACGCAAATATAGAAGTTCGTTACGTAAGTTAATTCGTAAGGTACGTATGTTTATTACTAACAAAAACGTTCGTACAATAAATAAAAAAATCTAGTTGCATTTTTAAGTAACCAAAAATTGGAGGGCAACTAGGCCTCCTTCCCCTTTTTTTTATCATAATCGTCCGGTCAAAACTATGAAAAAGCCATTTAGCAAAAAAAATGGACATGCAAATTTTGTTTTAATTATTTGTGGGCGGTGAACCAAAATCTAAACATGCATTAATTCAAAAACGTTTAGAAATTAAATTTATAAAAAAAACAATTTTTTTAACTGCAAGTAAGGAGCGATATTAAAGCTTAAAACAAGCAGAAATTATTCCGTACATGAAAGAAGTTTTCCCTCCGCAACGCCTCGCTCTTTACGCTAAAGTTTTTTTTTATTGTTTTAAAAAGTAGAGTTGTGACAGTAAAACTTTAGCGTAAAGAGCGGGATGTTGTGGAGGGTAAACCCCCTTTCATATACGGGATTATTTCTGTTCGTTTTAAGTCTGAATGTCTAGTCTTACTTGCAGTTAAAACAAACTTGTTTTTCTTATTTAATGTATTTAAAATCAGCTTACAAATCGGATTTTTTATATATTTCTATTGGTATCAAAATTCCGTTTTTTAGAGTTTCGGTTAGTATTGAGCTGGGTCGCTCCTTACTTACAATTCGTTACCACGAACTGTTTGGTTATTACAACCTTTTTTTGTGACTCTGAAAAAAGAAAATGGACATCGACTATTTTATTTGAAATCTTCGTTGCATCTACCGCCTTTCCTAATAATTTTACCAAGGTAAGGCTATGCACTTGATCGATAATCTCATTACCTAACACCACATCTTCGCCCTCATTTACTCCTTGTCTAAGCGGCGTAGTCTTCTTAAGTTTTATTTTCAAACCTATTGTTGGACATCGATATCTTAAAATCTCCAAAAATTCATTCATTTTGCTAATATTTGTATCTACAATGCTCACTTTATCTGCATTTTTTGGTATAAGAGAGTTTTTTCCTCCCTTTCGATTTCATTTTCTCCCTTCGCAAAAGTGGTGATGCGTAGGTCTGAGACCATCAACATAATAAAAAAGGGGAATAGGACACAACCATGCTTAGCTCCTTTTTCGAAATCAACTTCTCCCCTCGTACTCGACCCCAACCTCAACAATATTACTCTCGTACATAGCACTGATCTCTTCTTACTTGATGCCAAACAGTTCGTGGTAACAAACTTCAGTTCGTAAGGAGTGGAACGGACTAATAGTGACCGATAGTGTAAAAAACCAAATTTTGATTTCGATATGCATAGCTTATTAAAAGAATCAGATTTTTATCTTGATTCTGAGTAAATAAAATTATTAAGTTTGACGTTACGAATTAAAAGCTCTGATAAAATTTGTTTTTTTTCGAAAAAGGGACAAAACAATCCCAAAAAGGGTAAGTGATCCCAATGAACATCAGACCAACCAATTCAGCATATCAGTAAATTCTCTGGTATTGTTTTTAAGCATCTATTTACAAAAACGGGAAATTCGCATTTTCTCGAAATTCAAGATGACGGATGCGGGTTTTAATTTTTGTTTGTTGTTATTTTTTTTTTTTTCAGGGTGGCAGTTTCGGACTAATGATCCTAAAAATCACTGAAAGGCTAATTCGGACGTGAATTAAATAGTGTAGTGCCTTTTGTGAGTGCTAAAAATTTCTACCACAGCAAAATCGTATTTTCTCCTATTTTGTGGTGAAGACTAATGATTTTGGCCCAAAAGGTGCCACAAAGTTATCGAGGGAAAAATATTGAAAAAATAAGAGATGAGTAATTCATTTAAATGATCAAACAATTACATTTTGATCCTCCCAGTTTTAGAGGCCGCGCAATGACACGTTCATCCCTTAAGATATACGAAGTCCATAAAAATAAACGGTTCATTTACTCATTATTTTAAAGCTTCATTTAACTAAGCCAATTTGTTTTAGGAATGTAAAATTATGCACAGGGATATGTAATTGCACATTACTATTACTACTACTAATATCTCACTGCGGCACCAAGCCGCATGAGGCCAATACAGCTAGGCACGCTCATCCCCGATCTGAATCTATTTAAAACCTCCCTCTTTTACCCTCCCTAGAAGTTTCCATTTACCTTGAATCTTTCCTCGTGACATCCTCCCACCCCACTTGAGGATAACCCGCTTTTCGTTTTGCCCTAGACAGTTGGCCGACAAAGACAATCTTCGAAAACCAGTCACCCCACAGAACATATCCTAGCCATCTCATCCTTTCTCTCATTATAGCCCTAAAAAGTGGGATCGAACCACACCTTTTAATAGCTTACTATTTGAGATATGGTCAGCCAGTCGGGTACCTAAAACAATCCTTAGGTAATTTCTCTGGAAAATATTTAGCAACTCCTCTTCCGTTTTCCGGATCGCCCAGCTTCAGAGCCATGCTTGACCACGGTCATTGCTGTATCTTCCAATATTCTAATCCTGGTTCACAGACTTATCTTCTGTTTTTTCTAAACTTTTTTCGGCTGTGGAAAAGAAACCTGGGCTTTGGCTATTCTACTTTTAACGTCTTCACTGCACCCAATGTCTTTATTAATGATACTACCAAGGCAATCAAAACTGTCCACTTGATCGATGCTCTCGTTACCCAGCATTACCTCTTCACCTTTACTTATTCTTAGTCTTCTTGACATTAATTTTCAACCTATTCTTGAACCGTGAACTCACAAAAAACATCTAAAGTTCATTCATTTTGCTCACACTCTCTTCTAGGATGCTTAAATCATCAGCATAATCGAAGTCCAAGAAAGTTTTTCTTTCCCATTTAATTTCGTATTCTCCCATTGCCTTTCCTCTGCTCTTTAGGACTAAGTCCATAAAAATGATCCATTATTAATGGGGATAAAACCCAGCTTAACTACTGACTTAATAATAAATACTGACTTAATAAAGAGCGATGTGGGTACAATGTACTATTTATTTTTTGTTTAGACATACACTGCGTATCGACGGAGTTGTTATAGAAGCTTCAAAAAGGGTTCGTTCGATTGGAAAGTGAAAGGATTAGTGCCCATTTTAATAGTCAACAGTCTTTGGAGGGCAACTAACACCCCTCTCACACCCACCATTTCCCCCGACACATTCAATCAAAATTTTTACATAGCCATTTTGTTCAACGTAGTTGAAAGATTCAGAAATTATATTCTGGAGGATAACAACACCCCTAGAGCCATCAGGGCAAGGATTGTAAGCTATGGCCTGGGGGCATATAAGGCTTATATAGAAAGGGTGATTGTGTAATCTTCGGAAGGGGCTCACTGGATTGCTAATCAGAAGTTTTAGTGCCCTTTTTGACATTCAGGGTGATCGGAGGGTGGTACCCCTACATCTTATATTTTCCCGAAATGTATCTGATAGGAATTTTGAGATGACCATTTGTTGTCATAGAAACTTCGAAAAATTATGTTTTCCTATTACATCTATCTTCTGCAGTGTCAAATTTTTAACTCTCCAGTTTAGTATCCAACTATCCCTGGGAAATTTCTCTCAAATTCTCATCCTGGAGTCTACCAACGTCATAACTTCCCAGAAGGTAGTTATCCTTCCGAAATTTCAGCTTTGAACTAATCCTGTCCCATCCTCAACACCTTGCTCTTTACTCTTATGTTTTAATTTTGTTTTAATTCAGTAAGAATGACTCCTAAAAGACAACATCGTTTAATTAGAGCAACAAGAACCTTTTTTAAAAGTACTAAAATACTTTAGTGTAAAAAGTGAGGTGTTGAGGAGGGGGCAACCCCCTTCATATACATAATAATTGATGTTCGCTTTAAGTTTTAATGTTGCTCCTTACTCTCTGTCAAAAAAATTTTTTGTTTAAATTTGATAATCTGTAAGACCGAGGACCCGAAGGGTCTGATAAATAAGGTATTTGTCAGTTATTAATTCAAAAGTGAAAATTGGGTCAACGCCTCCTCTCTCCTTCTTAAAACCACCCTCTTCTTCTTTAAGACTTTAGCAATACCTAGTATCTCCTAGTATCTAGTATCTTTAATATCTCCTAATTTAATAAGCATTATCTTGCTTAATAATTTGCTTCCTAAAAAAATCAAGCTAATGCCTCTGTATCGCACTTCTTTAATTAGGAAATCAAACTCTTTTGAAGTTTGTGCTTCTTTTCAGTTCATTGACATTTTCTTAGAAAGAGATGACTAAGTAGAGGTATGTCTTGGAAGGCTGAAAACACGTACTGAGTATCGTTTAGACATTTTGATTTAATTCAAATTCTGAGAATTTTATTCAGTTGTTTGCCAAATTTGGCAAATCTACACGAACACCATGATTAACTATGAGGAAAAGATTGTTTTTAAATTACCTTTTTGTATAATACGTCCTTGAATTGATGTTGTTCTTCTTATATTTTCAGTGTTATTCAAGTTTTTCGTTTCAACGACGATTTATGGCAGCAATGTTGGAATCAAGTCACATATCACCTCGGTAACAATGAAGTCAATTATTATGTTTTTGGTACATACTTTTCTTTTTCTATCAGTGAAAATTTATTTTTATTAAAAACGTGTGTTTTAGTTTTATTCAAACCAAATACAGAACTTAAAATTAATTTCCCTTACTGTAGTATAAAAAGGGCTATCGTTTTTAGTTTTAGGCAAAAAAAACATTGGTTAATATTAGCATAAGCTAAACAAGATAAAACATAAAAATCGCATTTGTCAGTTTCACCTTTATTCTGGGAAGGCTCTTATGTTTTCTTTTAAATAAGTGAATTGCCCCAGATTTCTACTTTGTGCAAAATGGAGATCGATGAGACAACGAGAAGTGAGTAAAAAGTCAGTTGAACGAATCACTGTCACATAAACATCGAAGTAAAACACAAGAACGATGTTAAAAGCCTCAAAGAGGATTTTTTTTTCTATTTTTCATTATTTTTCTTGGGTGTTTAAATTTCAAATTTGGAATAAACAAAGCAATGAGCTTATTAACAAGGTTTATTTGTTTTCTGTTTTCTTCACCGAAAAGTCTGATTCTATGTCTATAATAAAACATACAAAACTGGTTTTAAATACGTATTCATTTGAATAGTTTGCAAGGCGAGATTAGGACATATTTACTTTGGTGGAAGCCAGAAAAAGTATTGAACAGCTTTTGAATCATATTTTCGAATCATTTCTTTTGAATACTAAACATAAAGCATTTTCACCAATATTCGTAGCTGCGTTTCTAACTCTTTTCCCTAAGACACCATCAGCGACTTCACAAACTGTTTTCCTAAAATCATTACATCCATCTTGTGCAGTGTCAAATTTTTAACTCTCCAGTTTAGTATCCAACTATTCCTGGGAAGTTTCTCTCAAATTCTCAAATTTTGAATCGTTTCTTTTTTTTTATGATCTTCAGAGACTAAAGAAAATCATACTGGAGAAAATGACTGAGGTCAACATATATTCTTAGTTAGGAATCTTTGGAATTTTAATAAGGAACTCTGAGAGCTGAGTTTATGACTCAATTAGCTTCAAAAGCATTATCGACTTTTGGTTTGTTTCTAAGTTAAAACAGAACGCAGGTCGTACTCGTCTGGGGTGGGAGGACGTCATAAAGAAAGATTTAAAGAACACGGGAACCTCCTGGGAGGGTGTAAAAAGGGAGACTTTGAATAGATTGAGATGGAGGAGGAGCGTGTGTAGATGTGTTGGTGGCTTGGTGTTACGGAGAGTTGTTAGTTTTAGTAGTAGTAGTATCATAAGGCAAACCAAAAATATGGGTGCTTTTATTAAGGCACTCTCGTTTTTTATTTATTTAGTGTATTAGAAACAATTATGGAACATTTTACGTGTAGGTATATTAACTAACTTGTCGCCTTAATGAAGCTAAACCTTAGCAAACTTAAAATGATTCTGAATACGGATTAAAGAGCTTTTAAAACTGAATTTAGTTCAAAATTATCATCATCTTCTTAGATCAACGTTTGTTTCAAATGTGCTGGATTAAATATTTTTACAAAAAGCCCAATTTTTAAAGAAAATACAATAAAGATTAACATCGAAACAAATCCTAGGAGGGTTTGTTACATAATTCCTTTCAAAAAAGAATCCGTCAACGTTAAGAAATGTAAATGCTGGATTAAATATTTTTTACAAAAAGCCCAATTTTTACGGAAAATACAATGAAGATTAACATCGAAACAAATCCTAGGAGGGTTTGTTACATAATTCCTTTCAAAAAAGAATCCGTCAACGTTCAGAACTAGCTTCAACTAGATGATATATATATATATATATATATATATATATATATATATATATATATATATATATATATATATATATATATATATATATATATATATATATATAAGTGTAACTAATTAAATTTATTATTATTCAAACCCAACAAAACCCTTTTATGGTGACTTTTAAACCAATAAAGAGAACAGGAGTCCCAAATCTTAAAAGAAACAGAGTCAATATAGTTACAATCCACATCCATATCAACAGCCGACAAAACTCTAAACAGTTCGCTAGGGCGAAGAACACAACCACGTTATCTTGATTTCAATGCATCACTCGCCACTTGGAGTATTCTAGAAAACCATGATTGACCATTTCAATAGAAGTAATTGAGTGCAAACAAACCCATTAATAGCTTATACAAATCATTCGTTTTCAAGAGATGAACAGAACAGTCTGTATGCAATTGAATCAAGGACTTCTGTTGCGTTTTGTTAAAGATGAAAGTAAAGAAGGAAAAAAAAAACTCCATGTGGACGAGCAGCATAAAAGAAAAGGGAAAATAAGACAAAAATAGAAAAGATGTAGAATAGAAAAAGGAAAAAATCGCCTCTGTTTCTTCATTATTCCCAAATCATATGACATCTTAATGCTCGTAATATTATTATCTTTTGAGTCGTATGCATCTATCGAGGGGAGGGGATATATGAACTTTTGAAGTGAGGAGCTCCGTTATAGAGGGATAGATTGTGCCTATTGGTAAAAATAAGTAGGTGCGCACAACTTCATAAATTATAAGACATTACCATCAAACCAGCAGCAGATTTTGTTTTATCATTTGTTACTTAAGTGTTATCGAAAGTAAAATATTTAGCAAAATATATATTAATCATTATGCTAAATATGCATGTAACTTATTTCTTTAATTCTCACTTGTAGGAACAACATTTCTGACTTTTAGTATTTATTGGACAATTGGATCAGTTTACCTTCTTGCTGACGTTCTTGGACGACCAAAAGCAATTAAAGAGTTAAAAACTCAACCTGGAACAAACGAACCAGTGGATCCGGACCGCCTGAAAAAGGTTAGAACAAAGGATGAAATAACACTTTATTTCAATATCACATAAAAACTGAAGTACTAAAAATTGTCAAATCATTTCCAACCTTGAACATTAGGCCTTAGAATAAGTTTCTAGAATGTAGAGCAGTGGAACTTTCCCTTGAATATCATCAAACAAATTTCGCTTTCTTGGTATTTTTGTTTTTTTTAAACGAAAATAAACTCCCCCCTCTAGACTTGAAAAAGTGTATTTTATTCCCCCTGCCCGTCTGAAATTTTCCTGAATAGGTGCCATGATCAAACTATGACTGTCCAAAATCAAAACACAATAAGTGCATATTTTACAAACAGTGTTTGAGCTTGAGTGTTTCAGCAGGAAGTGTTTGAACACGGTATCTGTGCTTATCCCTTTCTCCGCCCCAACCCCCTGTAATGCCTGTAGACAGATCTTAACTTTGCTGTGCCTAATAGATTTAGGATTATTTAGGTAATAATCCAAAATGAGGATAATAATTGTCATTAAAACCTTCAGGATAGTAGCCTGACTGTCTTAAATATAAACTCTATAAATACATGTTTTATTGTGTTTAATTTCTACCGAAGCTAGTATTTAAGAATTCCTGAGTTTATTAATTACAAATGTAAGACGCAATCATCTGCTCAACTCCTGATTTCACCCTAAACCAACAATTACCCTTCCTTCCTATCTTAATCTCAGTAGTGTTATTCTCATGTATACCGCAGATAACTTTAATGAACTTATTTGGTACGCCCTACAAAGATATGATTTTCAAAAAGGATTTAATATCAGCTGAACTAGCTTTGTATATTATATATATAGCTCAGGACTAAAGTGCCTTGATGTTTGCTATGCTTCTTAATGATTATCCCAAGCGTAAAAATTAGTCCCGCGCGCGTTTTCCCTCCAACGGTGTAAGGTCAATGGATGGAATCCTGCAACTGAATAAACGAATTCCAAAGCACTTAATTTCATGCTCATTAATTCTGGGAGGTAAATTTTAAAACTTATATCAAACCAAAGCAACTTCGGTACTTTAACTAAAACTTTTTATTATTAGCTGAATTAAATGCCTGCCTGTAATCTTAAGACCTGACAACTAAAGAGATCTTGTGATCCAGACACCTCAGACACTTCTCAGTCATTAATCTAAGCTTGAAAATGTGGTCAAGCAATCGTTTTTTTGCAGACCCTCTCTCTCTCCTCTCTTTTCGCT